>NC_056740.1:536460824-536513324 GCF_019279795.1 Protopterus annectens | reverse complement strand
TGCAGTTCTCTTATATCAACCCTTCTGTATGCATCCCTTCTACTCTCAAATTTGAACAAGACTGTCCTTAACAAACTCTCAATTTGCTATAACCACATTGCCAGGTTTGCCACTGGGCTACCTTTTAGGACACATCATTGCATCAATCTAAATCAGCTTGGTTGGCTTGAACTACCTAGCCTAATCCAGTATAACCAACTGATTATGGCCTATAAAATCCTCTATAATCCGGACAATACTCCTGCACTTAAAAATATTATCACCCCCTATAACAATCCTAGACCGCTTCGATCCTCTAACAAACTACTAATTCAGACTAGCAAAATTTATAACACAGCCGGTGATTCTCTCTTTGCAAACTCTGTAAGTAGATCCTAGAACTCACTTCCAGCTGATATTACCTTACTTTCCACCTTAGGTCAATTTGAAACTAGACTCAAACAACATTTGTCACTTAACTGGCTATGTCAATGTATCAAGCCTGGCTAACTCAAATGTGTAAAAATCTGTTAACCAGTTTACTGTGTAATTTAATTTAATCCTGACTTGTGATCAGGACTAACTTTAACCTGTGGAACTTGTTTAACTTGCTTACTTATGTAATCTCTGTAAATAATCTGTTTGTAATATGTAATGCTGGTATTATATAATGCTGTATCTGCTTACCCTTGGAGCTTTTCTCCCCGGGCCTCCGCTGAAAATGGACATGCATCCAGTTGGACTATCCCAGTTAACAAATGTAAAATAATAAAAAAAAAAATGTAATTCTTTATTGCACATACATCCTTTACTAGACAAATTCTAAGAAAGAGAGGATGTTTTTGTTTTTCCAATTAATTGTAATAACCTTTCTAGCAATAGCTAAGGTAGACCATAGGAGAGGCACATGAGTTATGGGAATAGGAACATTAAATAAAATCAAGGAGTCTGTAATGTTACATTTGTTTGACCATAAGGCTTTAGTAAAGTTTCCAAACTCTTCCTAAAATGGAGCAACCTTTCGACATTCCAGAACCATATGTTTCCAATCAGCATTCACATTATTATAAAAAATTAAAAGCAGCAAGTACAGGAATACACAGTCAAAATTCCAGCTAAAACTGCACCTTATTCACGAAAAAATAACAATTAGAGCAACAATAATTCAAGCGCTTTCATCTCTGCTTATTCAGAGACTTTTTCAAGAATTAAGAATACTGTCTGGAAGTTGCTTTTAAAGGTGAAGGTCCACCCCCTTGTTGACGAAACACCAATACACATTAAACAGAATCCTATATGGATCTATAAATAATTAAAATAAAATATTAAATATACATAATTCTTCACAGAATAAATAATTACCATCAACAGAGTTAGTCAAATAATCATATAAATTCACCATCAGACCCTATACACATTAAGAAAAACCTTTCAAGAATATTTAAACAGCTACAAAACTGAGGTAACAGAATAATAAATATGCAATAAAAATACAACAAAAATGATAAGTATACCATGAAAATGCTTTTAAAATAGGCAGGTGATAGAATTTCACCTACCCAGTGCTTTCAGTTTCAAAAACAGGTTAGAGAAAAGGCTTCATTAATTCCTGGCCAATTTGTGGTGTTTGTTCTTCTTTGCCATAAAGCCTTCTGCCTCTCCAATTGTAAAGTCCAAGGGCCACCCTTCGGATCATCTTCAAAAACATCAATAATAAATTTAAAACTATGTCCTTCAAATTCCTTACAGTGTTTAGCAAGTGCATTCATATCCTTCTTCAATCTTATATCCCTCAGATGTTAATAAATTCTGCATCTTAACCTTCTTTCAGTTTTCCCAATATAAAAGGTGGGACAAACTGTACATAGGGCACTATATACCCCCCTTTCAGTCTGACATGAACCTTTCTTTTTCAGTTTAATTATAACACCATTAATCACACAAGATGGACCCTCCAAGATGTGTGCACAAAAATGTCAAGCCCAGCACTTTCTCATATACCCTAACATAGGTCCCTTAATTTGAGATTCAAAAACATTTTAAAGCTGTGACCTCTTCTATATATATTAGGTTTATCACCTACCAACTGTCTGATGTCATTAAAAGATGCAATAATAGCCCAATTTTTAAACAAAATCTCAACAATCTATTTACTTGATCTATTATAGGACGTAACAAATGCTGATCTAGAATATGTTACTCCTAAAATATTTTCATTGACACCTCCACCACCTTTGTCTGTATTCACATAACCTGTATTCAAGTCATTAACTTCAGTAATCATTAAGGATTCACTCGGATCCTGGTTCAAAATAGCCTTAAAGTGACCCCTTTCCCTCTTGTTCACAACCTCAGTGAATACATCATTTACCAGACTAAGTGGGTGACCTCGCTTTAGAAACATCTCTTTCAGTAATTCACATTCACTCAGGAATGCCTCAAATCTGGTAACCATACAGGCAGCTCTTACAAATTGGCCCTTTACAACAGCTTTTCTCTGTTTATATGGATGGGCGCTATCACAGTGTAAAAAGGTATTAGAATATGTTTTCTTGCGAAAAGTCTCAGATTGAAAAACACGCAAAGAATTATTCTTAACTAACTTTGCATCCAGATATCCAATTTCCCTCTCATCAAAATTGTGAGTAAACCTCAAAAATTGCATAGAATTATTGATATAATTCAAAACATCAGCAATCTTCTCCTGAGGGCCAACCCTGAAAATAAAAATAAAAAATGTTATCCAGAAAACAAATGTACATTCTACAATGATTGTGAAAAATTGAGTTCACTAAATATTTCCTCTCCCATTGGAGCATTACAATGTTCACATACAGGCCACTGCATGGTGAGCCCATAGCCACCCCATTGGTCTGAAGAAAATATTATTTGTCAAAAAATATAAAGTTATTCCTAAGTATCAATCCTAAAAGTTGTTCATACAAATTAATGTTCATCTGGTATACACCCTTTTCAACCAAATATTCACAAAACCATTCAAGACCAAGGTCATTAGGTATCACAGTATATAGATCTTTCACATCCATGGTGATAAAGATACCCAACTCCACATACTCCAAATGGTTAACCCTGTCCAGAAAATCCCATGAGTCTCTACATAAACTGTTTTCCATAGTTAAAAATGATTTTTGCTTAATATCCAAAAACTTAGCTAATGGATAATTTATAGACCCACGACCATCAATAATGGGTTGCATAGGAGGATCTCATAAACATTTATGAATCTTAGGTAATCCAAAAATACATGGTATTTTGGGATAAAGTACAGATAAAAAGTTAAGTTCATCAATAGTAATGAAACGTTCAATAAACAAGTCATTAGGTTTATTCCAGATTCTCCTATACGCCCCATTTAATTCATTTAGTGAAGTTCTATCATAAGCATTACCCACCAACACATCTTTCATTCTCTGATTGTAATCAGTGGTATCCATTATAACAGCCCCACCCCCTTACTCGGTTTAATGATTCTAACACCAGAATTCCATTTTAAATTATATAAACACTCAATTTCATCAATACTTAAATTTGTAATACGTCCATCCCTTTTCAATTTTCTTAAATCAATTTCACATAGTTTCTCAAAAATTTGCAAAGAAGGATGGACTGGGGGTTATACCTACTAGAAATGTGTAAAGGATTACTCACATATTCTACTGATTTAAACAAGACATTAAGGTTTAACTTTTTCACAAAATATTTCAAATCAATCAATGTGTTTGCTAAGTCACAATTTTCCTCCGGAATGAATGTCAGGCCTTTAGATAGCAAGTCACACACAGTTTCATCAATGTGTAGAGAAGAGAAATTGAATACATTAAAATTGCCAGCATTGTTTTTCAGAATAACACATGGAGGTCGTATACTGTCTTCAATTATCTCCTGCCCCGATAGCCACCTCTCCAGTTCCCTCTCTGATTTACTGTGTGCCCCCCGACCTCTGTTTATTGTGTAGGCACCCAGTACTGAAGTCTCCCTGTTGTATCTCTGTTGCAGCTGTTCGGATCTCCTCAGAGGAGGCAACTGTTCCTTGTCTAAAAAGTTTCCCCATTAAGTTCCTCATTGACATAATTGACATAACTGAAGCCGTTACTAGTTCCCCAACTTTGTGACTTGGATGGTTCAGGATACACAGAATTATCATTATATTGAATTCTGTCCCACTCTAGTTTTTTTAAGTTTTCTATTTTTAATAGTATTTATCTGATGTTTAATAGATTTAAAAACATGATTATAGTCAAAAATATTATCAGCATGTGCAATGTCCTCAGTAATTCTCTTATCAAGTTCTGTAGCATCTTTTATTAAGTTAGTTGCCAAAATATCATTATGTTTAATCACCATTTCCATGCATTCAAAACCATGTCTGTCATTTCTTTATGTAAAATGAATTAGCAATTAAATCCGAAGGAAACCGCCACATGCGTAAACCCTTAGGTACTACTTTTAGTCTCTAACACTCCATAAAATAGGAGTTATCTAGTTGTAACTTTTTAATTTTTAGCAACAAATAATCCAGTCTCTGTAGATTGGTATTGTAATCAGCCGTACTCACAGTTCCTTCGAATGTCATGGTCGGATTCTGCTCCAGCCACTCACCAACTTGAAAATGTTCATTTTGTCTAACATCTCCATTTTGTAAACTGTTCCTTCCTGCAACCTCCGATATAGGTGAACCGTTAAAACCATTTAATACATGCTGTAAGTGTGTATTTCCACTAATTTGGCATTCGTTTGCTGAAGCCAAATCAACGTTGTCCAAAAGGTGCTGAACAGAACTTGCAGTACTAGAGGCCAGAACTTCCTGAGCAGTGTTGTTGCCACCCCTACTTGATAACATCAACTGGGCATGTTGAATACGTTCTAGCCTCTTGGACATCCGTTCTATCCAGTTCAAAAGATCCTCAATGAACTGCCCAAAGGATTGTGAAAACAACAATTGCTGTGAGTCTGTTTCCTGAACTTCTGCAGCCATAACCAACCACAAAATGAGTAGTAATGAACAACCAATAGAAAAAATTCAAAGCAGCAAGTCCAGGAATACACAATCAAAAGTCCAGCTAAAACCGCACTTTATTCATGAAAAAATAACAATTAGAGCAACAATAATTCAAGAGCTTTCATCTCTGCTTATTCAGAGACTTTTTCAAGAATTAAGAATACTGTCAGGAAGTTGCTTTTAAAGGTGAAGGTCCACCCCCTTGTTGATGAAACACCAATAAACATTTATCAGAATCCTGTATAGAACTATAAATAATAAGCTGGACTTTGACTGTGTATTCCTGGACTTGCTACTTTGAATTTTTTGTATTCAAATTGTTATTACATCTCCAGCATCTTGAATTTTTTTGCAAAAAAGGGCTATTTTGTGAGGTGTTAAAAATGTCTATTTAAAAAATTCCAAGTAAAAATTTTCCAGTAAATAGACGATGTGGAATTTCCAACAGGCTTTAAGTACAACCTTTTATCAGTTTTTGAGAATGTTTATTTTTGTAGAATAATCCCAATGAGACATATCAAAACTTACAATTTCAAATCTTAAAATCATATAAATCACTGATAAGTATGATTTATTTTTATGTATATCACTATTAATCTGAAAAAAAAAATTCTAATAATTTAGGTATGGGTTAAGTGCTCATAACTAATGACATTTGCAAATTTTACTTATGAATTCTCTGAAAGTATACCTAACCAAATACTTTTATTTGTATTATATCTGGCTAAAAGTCTTTCCACAGTGTTTTCCTTGTTTCCATCTAAAAATTGAAACCAGAATTTTAAAATTATTTTGCCCAAGATTAGTTATTATATGCACATTAAAAGATTCTAGACAGCCGGTAGTATAAGCTATAGGAAACATCAAGAGTATCATTTGTTTAATTAAATAATTACTTTCCATTACTGTTTTAAATACATTTAATTTATGATTAATGCCAAAAGTATAGACATTAATATTTTTATTTATGCAATAGTCTTTTAGAATCCAGTATGCTATACTAATGCTAGATGGGACATCACAATTTACTTTATGTATAGTATTTGAAGTTAGGAATACTTCATGTAATAACTTCCAGTTTGAACAATATGTTGAATTTAATCAAAGACTTACAATATTTAACATAACAGATTTACTATAGAGATCAATATTAGGAAGTCCAATACCATTCTCTTCCCAACTTTTTATATGCCAATCATAAGATATTCTTGGTTTTGAGGCTATTATAACATTTTTAATAATATCAAATTTAACCTTTTGATAATTTTTGGGAGGTAGTGAGATTATTGATTGAGCAAGGTATAATATTTTGGCAAAATTGTTATTTTAATCAATATAAGCCTATATTCCATTGTAAAAATATGTTATTCTAGTTTCTAATTAAATTTGTTTTGTTAACTATTTTTTTAATTCAATGATACTGATTCCTTCCAGTTGTTTTTTTATATTGAGTCCTAAGTATTTAAGCTGTTTGTTCTCCCAATTAAATTCTTTGTAATTTTTTTTTAAAGTGGAGGTTACTTTCTTTTTTATTAATATTGTTTTTGTTTTATTATGATTGAATTTTAAACCAGAGGCTTTCTCAAAACATGTTATTGATTTAATAATATTTTTTACTGAAGATTCAATATTACTAGTAGTTAACAAAATATCATCTGCAAATGGTTGGATTTTAGAATTATAATTACCATTAACATTAAAACCTTTTATTACATTATTGTTTCTGATAGACATGGCAAAGGGTTCTATCGATAAGGCAAATAACAATGAAGATAATGGACAACCTTACTTTGCTTCTTTTGGTATTTTAAAAGAACTACAAATGATTGAACCAATTTAAACAAAAAAGAAGGTATTATTATATAGTTTCATTATAATTTCAATAAATCTTGAAGAAAAATTATATGTCTTAAATACTTTTTGTAAATATATCCAATTAATTGAATCAAAAGCCTTATCAATGTCTAGATCTATCAAAGACAAAAGTCTAATGATGTTATCCTGCACCCTTCTTCCTGAGATAAAACCAGTTTGATCCTTATGAATTAAATTTGGTATTATATTATTTAATCTTTTTGCCAAAATAGCCATTAAAATTTTATAGTCAATGTTTGATAAGGAAATGGGATGACAAGACATACATAACTTTGGATCTTTATCTTGTTTTAAAAAAGGATAAATCAATGAGAATTTCCATGAAGGTGGAGTATTTGAAGAATTCCTAACTTCATCAAACAAATTCATTAATATTTTTAAGATATTAGCTGGGATAATTTTATATATTTCTGGGATTAAACTATCTAGACCAAGAGACTTATTATTTTTCTTACTTTTAATTTGTTATTTTAATCATCTAAGAGTAAAGGAGTTCTTTTGTTATCCACGGTGGTGGTGCTGCGGTAGCATTGTCGCCTCACAGTAAGATGCTGTCCGGTTCGACTCTCAGCTAGAGTGTCTTCTGCGTGGAGACATGCATGAATGGGTGTTCCTTTGTTGAAGGTTGTGCATCAGGGCTGGCAACTCGGTAAGTAAAAATCAACTGCCAATCATTAGCGGACCGGAGTTCCGCTGTGGCAACCCCTAACCGGGAAAAGCCGAAAGACACAACAACAACAACATAATTTTGTTCTTTTGTTACTTTTTGCTTTATATTCTCTCTTAAAAAGCCATCGGTCATATCACAATTGTCTAGGGTTAAGTTTCTGTTATTGATTTCTTCATTGCGTTTCCTAAAGGCTTCTAGAATGTCTTTTAAATCTATTACTTTTTTAAGTTTACTATCTACTTGATATGTAATTTCTTTAATGTGATTAATGTTCTTTAATGTTTTCAGTCTGACTGCCAATCTATGCAAATTTCTAGGATTTATAATATGTTTGTAATTTAAGTTTCTCCATGTTTATTGATACTTTATGATTTAATATTCCCATGTATTTTTGGTTCAAGGTCTTTAATCCCACATTTGTGTCTCTGTCTGAAGGTTTTGTTTTAATTTTAAGCTATCATTTTTAGTCTGGAGTAGATTTAATTCATTATCCAATTCCTTCTTTTTTGACAAATACCAATTTTTAATTCTACCATAAATATACACTTTTAAAGTGTCCCATAAAATAACATCTGAAACTTCACCTTATTATTTGTATCTACAAAGAATTTCAGTTCATTTAGAAACCATTCCATAAATACTTTAACTTCAGCTATATATGCCTGTATTCTTTGCCAGAATACAATTTCATTAGGTTTTAGATTAAGCTCAAAAGTAATGGCATTGTGGTCAGACAAAGAACAAGATGTTATTAATACTTCTTGCACTTTTGAATATAACCTATTAGATGTAAAAACTTTTTCAATATTTGTTTGGGTGCCAAACCTATATGAATAATGAATATAATTAAATGTATTTGCCAGTTTTAGGTTTTGAGTCTCTCTAAGATTCATCATATTGGTAAAATTGTTTAGTTGTTTAGCAATAGCTGTTATTTCAGTTTTTTTATTTGTCTGTAGTGGTATCCTTCTCCAACAATATGCAATTGAAATCACCAGCCAATAAGATTTCACCTTTTGCATGCAAGGCTTTAGTATCTAGATATGTTTAGCTGCTTTAGATCCAATTCCAGGTATCCAATAAATATTAACAAATGTGTATATTTTCTCATCAATCTCAAGTACCACCAGTGCCATCATACAATTTTTGTCAGTGAAAAAAAATCAGTTACTTTAGGCATAGTCAATGATTTCTTCCAAAGTAGTATAGTGCCTCTCCTTATAGCATTATAATGGGGTGGGAGATTGGCGTAATGGTTAAGGTGTTAACCTTGCAGACACAAGGTGCAGGGTTTGATTCTCACATGGGGTAACTGGCTAGGCTTAAAATGGCCCACCAGGGCAATTAGCCTAGTACTAATCTATAAACCTATGAATCTATAAAATGTGAATCTACAAGTATTGAATAATCTTTACATGTCAGCTTGTCTAATTCTTTTTTCAACAAATGTGTTTCCTGTAAAAAGACAATACTGGCTTTTTTATTTTAAGATATTTAAATAGACTATCTTTCTTTATAAGATTATTCATACCACTGATATTTAGGAAGATACATTTATAAACTGTCATTTTAAATAATAACAAGTCTAGCAAAATTAAATAATATGTATATAGTTGACTGTATTTGGAATAAACATTATTTGTTATGGACAGAACCTTGAAACTATTTAATAACAATGTAACAAAAGTGACTACAACCCCTAACATGGAATGTGATACTCTCAGTTTAATGACATAGTCATTTAAACCACCCACTATCATCCCTTGGTATTTCTCCATCTATTTTTTGCTTCTACCTCTAAAGTTATACATTCAATAATTTATGGTGTTCCACACATTTTTCTTCTGGTAACATTTTAAAAGTTACCATTTAAATCTAGGTTTTTCATTTAACCTAAAATTATTAAATGTCAAATGAAACAAGTCTATCTATTAATAATATGTCAATATAGCATCCACTTCCCTGTTAATTTACTACATCAAGACTAACTGTAATTCCAAAACAAACACTTGTATTCTAGAAATCAACCATACTTCTATAATAAATTATTATATTACTCAACTTGTTCCATTTTATATCATATACATTTATAAGACTATATATCACATAAATTAATAAGCCAATTCAGTATAAGTGAATAACACCTATATATCTATTTATCACTATTCCATATATTAAGAATCAATCAATAATAAATTAGACTAAGACATTCTATAATATTAATAATATTTAATAACTTCATTTTCATTCAATAATTAAATTATACTATATAAGTCAAATACCTTGACATAAAGCATTGTATATGTTTATTTGTGCATAAAGAATTTGAAAATATTTATAATTTCCAACAATTGATAAAGTGGATTTTACCTATATTTCAACAGCTTAAGGATACTGTGGTACAACCAAATTAAATAAGCTACCTCAATATTATTATTTATTAATAACAGTAACCATTTAATTGCTAATTCAAATAATCCGTCAGTTTAGGTGCTCTAAAATTGTTATTCAACTCCTTTTCTCCTAAAATATGCAAATAAAACATGTTCTGTCTGAAGTTCCATCATACAACACACCATCTACCTAATATACCAATAGTATATTCTATATAAAAATTATATCTTGTATAACATTAAATATAAGTGAGGAATCATCTCATAACATAATTTTAAGTACAGCCCTTGACATCCATTAAAACATTCTAATATTAATAGTTTGTTTAAACTATGTGTATTTGCAAAGTATCGGCACACATCAGCTGTATATTGTATTTCAATAGGCATACGATTTTAGAAGCATAATTAATAAAGAGTGACACTGCGTAATGCATGTAAAATTTGAATCAAGTGAACAACCTTTAAAAAAAATAATTTTTATGATTTAACATTTAATATGCTGATGTATATGCATACCTAACCTTACTATCACCATTTGTTTACTTCTCATCCTTTTATATGCAGCCTTAGATACATTTTCTATATGCAAACACCATTAAATGAAATTAAACACTCAATAATATAATCTATGTAAATGATGTAACTATAAAAATTCACTTTTACTTGAATACCCTTCATATCAAATGAAAAATACACTGTTGATTTCTAATCTCTTTTAAAGAGTGCATCCCCTTTAAATAACATTGCTACTGTTTTAATATAGATTTGATTAACTGCTTCCTACCTTTTGATTATTTTAATAATCAAGCAATTAAATAATCTCTTATGGCTCTAAAAATTATATAATAAAGTACATTTAAGTGAATAACATATTTTGACTGTTAAACCATTCATAAACACTAAGTTTATTTACATTATAGGTTTCAGCAGCCCCTTCCATTGCAGTGTTCCATTTTTCAGAGGTCAAAGTCTGTCTTCAGCTTCTCAGCAGTTCCACTTGTTTGCACAGCTTCATCTACTATTCCTTTGTCTTGTAGAGCTTGCAATTTCATTTTGTAGTATAGAACAAGGTGTGAACTACATGTACAAGTGGGAAATGCAGTCTAAAGGTTGTCAAACTTTCAAAAAATGGAGTATTTAGATGGCTATTCTATAACACAAAACAGCCTTTAAAAGATTCTACAACACAGTCAAATGTTCAGAATCAATTTTAAAGCACAAAAATTATGGGACATGTATAGTTTAAGCCAGTCATACACTATACTGTCAAAAACACAGTTATAGTTATGCAAAGCATTGTTATACAGTGTATTTATATTTAATCAGCATTTCATGTTTTAATAAAAGATTTGTATCACTATTAACATTCTCCCATTAGTCAAAAATATCTCATTGTACTAATATTGAAGTGAATGCTTATTTTTGACTTTGGTTAAGTGTTATTAATCATCTAATCAGGCTGAAATACTCTATTTTAGTTTGCCAAAAGACTTTAACAGGATATTATTATGTCTTATAAACGCATACCACACAGTGTCGATCATTTGAACTGCTTAAACTGCTATCTAGACATTTAATGAAGCAAAAAAGATTTTTACCTTTGAGAATCAAGTGAGCTTCAATGTCTACTGAAGCAATGCGTTTATATTATGGTATGGTATATTAATAATATCAATACTAGTCCAAAAACAAGATCAAAGAAATAGAAGTCCTTATTACTTTTATTTGAAATTTTTGTTTATATTTCCTTTTGTTGACTGTCCATTCTTAACTGCATGTCTTTTTACTTGGGACCAGTACATTTCTTCTTGCTTGACAAGAAGATTATTTGTTTTTGAGAAAAGTCCAAGGCTACATCTAGCGTGTTGAATGTTTTTGACCTTCAAATAAGAAAAGTCTTACTCTTGCAAGAAATAAGATTTGAGCCTTGACATTTGATTGTTTACGACTTTTTACTAATGGGATGCAGGGTTTCCTTTTAGATATCATTGTGGATACATAGTCATTGTCAAATCTTATTGTTTTCCCATTAAAAGTTATTGGAGAGTTAGACCAAGCTGTTCTCAGGACCAAGTCTTTTATCTTGTGTAGAGATTAATTTGACAATTATTGATCTTGGTGTAGATGGATTTTTTTTGTTGTATTGTTTGAAAGAGACCTCTGTGCCTTTTCAATTCCAAAAGAAGATGACTCTGACATGTTCAAAGTTTCTTATTTTCTTGTTTTATAGTATCCATTTTGCTATCCAGTTTGTCTATTTTAAGTGATACTTCCCGCACACTGGATACAAGAGACTGTAGTTTTCTCTTCATCCCAGTTTTCTGTGTGGAGGATTTAAGATGACTCATGACTGCACTTGACTGAATAAACTTCTGACAGGATAAAATCAATAAAAAGTCCTCAAAAATTGATTTTTTTGATGAATATTTTTTTACTTCTTATTTATTGTTGCATTAACAATATTTTGAAGACAATTCCTTTAGTACAAGGTTAAATAATCTAGTCAATTTAAAACTGAAAAGAGGCAGAGCAACATTTTTTTGATGTTAACTGCTTGGCATCTTAGTCACGCCCCCAACAGTTAATACTTATATTACTTCTGGAAAACCTGTAATTGAATCTTGATATGTACAGCATTCTGGATTTTTAATTAACTTTGATGTGGCTGTATATTCAAGAAGAAAGAAATGCAGTGCCTAACTGTTTGTGGTCTGACAATTGTTCAACAACAGAGCCAACAAAGCATGTGCAGTGGCTGACCTAGTCTCCGTGTCACAGAACCATGAGATCTCATTCCAGTCCACACAGCATTCTTGAAGTCAATTATTCAGGTTCTATCCTAGAAACAGCCTTCTCATATTTGAAGACAGGTATTTAGCTTGATAATGGGTCAGGAGGCTTTGTATCCAATCAGTAAAATATGACATAAGTGATTGCTGTCTGACTGCTGTTGTGTGGGGTGACTTTAAGAAAAACAGTAGTGGCTCTAATAACGAAGACTGAGGTTTACTTCTTGCCATGGGTTTGAATGAGAAAACCAGTACTGTAATCCAGGAACATGTTTATGGGCTGTTATTTAATAAACGCAGATTTAAGTACAAGTTTGTGTTGATATTCACTGTTTTTCTTTAACAGAAAATCCCCTTCTTGCCCCATTTAGGAATTGGTGCTGAACTCAGGAAACCACCAGTATATCACTTTATGACTCAGAGCATTTGATTCTCCATGTACTTTCAAGCTGCGTTCTTTTTCTGCAATTCATTGTTATACTTATGTGCCTTTAGGTACATTGTTACTACACATCTGGTCCTGCACAAATGTACAGGGCTTCTCCTTATGAACTCCAGCATTTCATGAACTGTTCTCAATTGTACACCACACTTGTAAAGAGGACTGTTATACAGTTCATTCTTGCTGTGTGTCACTTTTTAAAACTTCACTCCAGCTATTCTATTATGACTTATGGATGCTGCAGACAGTGGTACCCCCCCATCTCTGAACACTAACTACATGTATGATTTGATGAGATAAACATTGACTAAATTTCTGCTGGTTTAATCTTTGGCATTCACACACTGAAAGTTCTGTTTTTATTATAATAGTTATTTTAGTAGTTAAAAAGTGGCTGATTAAGATGCTATTAAGAATTCCCAAATGCAAGTTAAACAGAAACAAAGACCTCAGCAGAGACACCTTTTGTCCATTAGGAATGCACAAAACGGAATAAATCTTAATAAACACAAAAGTATATCCAGACAATTATACAAGTATTTAAAGATAGAAAAATGAAACTATTCTAGACTGATATTTAAGCACCAAAAACTGCTGACAGAATTTTTTTTGCAATTTCTTCATGCTGCGTAGAGCTTTTGACTATTATGTGAAATCTGGAGAAAAAAAATCAAGATATAGAGCAAAATTCATTAAATTTATAGGGGTAAAGTGAGTAAATCTTGAAATGCCATTAGCTTATTTGAAAATAAACTCTAATAGGATTTCCATACATAGTATCATAGTATACGTATATATATATATATATATACATATATATATATATATATATATATATATATATATATATATATATATGTGTGTGTATCTGTACAGGGTCGATATTAAATCATCGAACACTTAGAAAAGCAAACAATGATTTATCGAACCTATGTAAGAGAAAACTTACAAACTCGAATGCTTAGAACAGCGATTTTTTTTCCAAGGGAAAAAAATCGCTGTTCCAAAAAAAAAAAAAGCCCCCACACCCCCCTTACTTAAATATACCAACTCCGAGATCGCACTACAGTAACAGATGCAGCCAAGCAATTTCTTTCCCTGACGTTTCGTCATTTTGCCTTTTTGTCTTTTCAAGTTTGACTATGACGCATTCGAAAGAATGCATCTTCGGTCATCTAATAGGAACCCTCTGTACATATATGTATATATTATGTCTTTACAAGTCTGTCAGAAGAAAGCACCATTACGGGGTAGACATTTTCTACTGAGTGTCAGATTTTTTTTTTATTATAAATGTACAGAGTCAACTAAAATAAATAATTTATTTAACATTTGTTTACCGGGAAAGTCTGACTTGGAACGAGCCCATTTTCAGTGGAGGCCCAGGGAGAAGCAGTCCAGATGTATGTCTTTGTGACATGGGAGGAAACCGGAGCACCCAGAGGAAACCCACAGGAATGCAGGGAGGGCATGAAGACTCCCCACAGAAGGCACCCCAGCTGAGAATTGAACCGGAGGACCTCTTGCTGTGACATGACAATGGTAACCATTACACCACTGCACCATCCAAAAAGCTACATGCTCCCTGTGAGGGAATTAATCCCTAGTCTTCCATGTGACAGGCAGGAATACAAATCACTATACTAATGAGGAAGACAAAAGAAGAAGAAGAAATAAATAGACAAACAAATGCAAAAGCAAGTGAACAAATAACCAAATGAATAAACAGCTTTCTGGTGGAGCACAGGAAATATTTCCTTGTATTTAAATAAAAGTGCACAAAAATGATACATCCATTCCAGAGAACACTGATATCATTTTAAATAGTATTGCTCTTCACAGCTGGCATTACTGGGTATTACAGCTAGTAATGAAATAAGGAAGGAACTTGATTATTTAAAAGTTAACAAAAAAGGTGAAAAAAGAGTTTAAGGTGCCTTTAGAGTTATAGGTATCTGATATATTATGAGTGTGTACTGAGTTGTAAGAATCATACATATGTTACAAAGCAAAGACACTCCCTCAGCATTGAGTAGATTCTGTTTGTTATGTTTTTATGTGCTATGTTCATTTCTATGGTCATGAATCTTTTTTTCAGTAATGGCTTCCTAAACAATGCTATTAAAAGAGTACTTTCAGTTTTTAGCCTGATTTGCACACTGCACACAAACAGCCATACCCACCATTTAAACAGATGCAAAAATGCCAACAGTTTGGTTGATAATTACTCAAAAGATGTGCAATTATCAGCTCATAATTGACTACTTAAATTTAAACGCGTCCTGTAACATAAACACAGAAATGTATCATTACACTCCCACCTCATAACACAAGCTGTCTGTTCACACCTGCCACCTCATTGTCACTAGCAGGCAGTAAAATGACATGCAGCAGAAGGAAAATGATACGTCTTACATCACAAAGGTTATTTCAAAAACTTTACTGCAGATGCTGTGTGTGCAAGTGCAGTAGAAGGCTGCACTTTAAGGAGAAAGATATTAACTTCATAATCTCATTATGTAAATTTGTGCAGAAGCTATTATAAATTTGCATTTACTACAGACTTTTATCTATTTATTTATTTTACATTTGTTGACTGGGAAAGTCAGACTTGGAATGGGCCAATTTTCAATGGAGGCCCAGGGAGAAACTCTTCAGTAGCATGTCTTTATAACATGTCAGGAAACCGGAGCACCCGGAGGAAACCCACACGAACACAAGGAGGACATGCAGACTCCGCACAAAAGGCACCCCAGCCAAGAATTGAACTGGAGAACCTCTTGCTGTGCGGCGACAATGCTACTGCTGCACCACTGCGCCGTCCTTCTTGTTCTGACAATATAGAGGATTATGAGATGGTCACTGCTCATAACCTGTTTATTATGTGTTCAAGACATAGATGCCAAGAAATTCACCTTAAAATCTTGGCATCCAACTCAAGAACACATAAGAAAGGGACATGAGCGGAGACCTGATCAAAATTCTTTGTAGTATATGGAGCTTTATCTGCCCCATGTATTACTAGTTAAGGGAATAAAATCACTAAGCATTTGCCAGCTTTCAATGCCATAAAGTACTTAGCTAGCTCTGTCAGGAAGACAGTGCAAGAGCGTTTGTTTTATTAGAAAAAAGCCAGAAACACATTACCAACACAGACAGCAGGCAGGAACAAATCTATTTTTTATTCTGCCACTGTGATTTGATAGTACTGGCACATTTAAATGCCTAGTGTGATATGTGCTTAACATTTATTAAGATTGGGTGTTGCATTATATAAGTGCTTAACTGATTTGTCTTTTTTCTGGATATTGAAGCATAATCACCATGTTCCATGAACTACAAATAAATAAGAAATATTGCTGAAGCTATTATATAAATATGCAACTCTAGATTGCTTAAAAATAATAAGAAACAAATGTTTTATGCATACATGCCTTTCTATATATATTTTCATGTTATATGCTATGATTCAGTCAAACTGCCAGTTTAAGGAACTGTACGATGGAAACTTTGGCATAACTGAATAATATTGCATCAGTTTTGTGTCATCACTTCTTTATCTAAAAGTATTTATTTAGGACTTATATATGAGTAGCAAATGCCTTATACATACTACTTCTATGTGCAGGCTGTGAACAAGGTAAAATTATATTTTCTTTAAAGGTTTACAATCAAAACCTGGAAACTGCATTGGTCGACTTGCTTGTTTGTGGTCAACTTGCAGTTTTCAAGTTGGCATAATGTCAAACCAAAAATGATCGACTACACTACAACAAACAGGTAGTGTAGGTTGATATTTTGGGTTTGACATTGTTAGGGAGGTTGTGGTTCAGTGAGGAACAGGGAATTAGCCCATTTCCTCACTTTAGTGCAATCTCGGAGTTGGTATATTTAATGTGCATGGGGTGTGGAGGTGCAGGGGGGCATAACCCCCCTGCAAAATAGTGCAATGAATGTACTGTTGACCATTGAGTATAACGGTATGTTAATGTGCATAGCATGCGTGACTGACGTCATCTCCTGCTATGTCAAACTCGTCAAACCAGGAAGTTCAGGTATGTAATTTCTGATGTTCTGCCTTTTAGTCATATTGGAAATCGACATTTTCCATCGACATTATGGTCATTTGATGGATGCATTTTCAAGAATATGATAGTAAACCTTCTTTAAATGGTATATTTGATGTATTGTATTACATCATGGGGTTATTATATTAGCTGATAACTTTGTTACTCGCATTTCTATCTGTAGCTATTTGTTTTCTTTTTTTTTTTGTCAATTTTTTTGTCCTGCTGCCTGGGGACCATCAGCTTCTCTTGACTAATGGCCCACTTAGGTTCATAGGTTCATAGGTTCATACTAGGCTATCTGCCCGAGGGCATTTACAAGCCTAGCCCATAGTTTTGTGGCTTACGCCACCCCTTTAGTATGGGGAACTATACCCATTATTTTGCTGTGCCTCTGTTGAGCAGTGACACTGAGGTAATCCCTGGGGTATATCTGCGATCTCCCATCCATTGGTCAAGATTTCTCTTGAACAAGGCCAGCGAGGTGCTCTGCCTCACATATACCGGGATTTTATTCCACAGCATAGGGAGTCTTTGGGTGATGAATCTATCCCTCCAGCACGTCCTATTAATAGCCGTGTTGAGGTTTAAGTCTCCCGCCCTTGTGGCTCTGACGGATCTAGATTTTTTGAGGTGAAGCATATTCATCAAATCTGGGTTTGACATGGCCTTGTATGTTAGGCAAAGGTCACCTCTGAGCAAGCGGTAAGCGACTGAATAGAGCTGGAGTTCTTTCAGTCGGGCAGCATAGGACAGATGTTTGAGACCTTCAACAGGGGTGAGATCCAGTGGAAAGGGTCAGTTGTTGAGGCAGTCATCTTTTTTTTTTCTCATTTTCCTCTACCTTCATAGTGCATGCCCATTAAGATGCTATATGGTTTGGCAGTGCAATGGTCTTCAGCAAGGGTGTGTAAGTTACTTTCACAGGTGACATTGTCCCTCAAAATTACCATGCCCCCTAGGAGCAAGCTCTCCTTTGTAGTCATTGATCTCCACCGTGGACTCTACTATGGGATGATGTACCCCAGACGCACATCCAAACCCTCCCCTGAAGAGAAGTGAGCTGGTGATACCGTGTCACTCTTCCTTTCTCCTGCCAGCTCCAACAGATGATCAAGATGTTAACTGAACTTGGGGTGTGTGGATTGTACTCAAGCTTTATCCCTCTTTGCCAACTTAACTGACCTGTGTAGTTATTTTATTTTCACTGCAAGTCTCTCTTTTGTACAAAGCTTAGACTAGTGGTTTTGATACGCTTCTTTACATTTTATTCTTTAATTTAGGTTCCATAACTTCACTACTGACTGAATCATCCTTGGAAAACCTCCCATCCTGTTTCCTGCTCAGAATGATCATATCATGCTGCCATCCTTCTTTTTTCCATTCACTTTTCCCGTTTATTCACCTCTTAACTATCTCTCCTAACTAATCTTACACAGAATTTACACCTTAAGTGTTATTTACGTCTGGGTTTTACTTTTTTCATATTCTTCAGTACTAGAGTAGACCTATAAACGTTGTGTAAATATCTACAGTCTTTTCCATACACTTTTCATCTCTGTTTTTCAAATGTAATGTGAAATAGGGAAGGAAACAGGAATCGGAAAACAAAATCAGGGATAATCATCTTGTAGGTTATAAAACACAGAAATGATCTACATTAATATGTACAGTTTATAGTTTAATTTTATTTATTCTTTTGACATTTATTTGACATTTGTTTACTGGGATAGTCTGTCTGAGTATGTACCTATTTTCTGCAGAGGCCCAGGGAGAAATGTTCCAGGTACAGACTAAATTTCACATTGTAATACATAGAGAATTTACATTGGTAACAGTAAATACAAAATTACATTTGAAACGGAAATACATAGAGTCAAATATTTACAAAAGTACAAATAAACTGGTTATATAGAGTCAAATATTTATACAATTGAGAGGCAACAAGGTAGGTGTGATAGAATGAAATAAGTTGTTGACATGAGAGTCTATTGTTAGGTGGGTGTCTAGTTTCGGATATACTAGTGAAGAAAGAGAAGATGTCTAAGTATTGTGAGGAGAGAGTTATGAATGCTGTGAAACAGTAAGGCCATACTAAATAAAGTTTGGTTAGGTATATATTAAAGACAGGTGGAGGTAATGATATAGACTGTTCATTGAAGTATGAAGCACAGGAGTGAAGTTTTTTTATGTGTATATATTAGACGAAGTTATACCATTCATTTTTATGGTAAACTTGGTGGTGAATGAGAGCTGGAAATGGAGGGTGGTGGGAGAGGCAATGGCAAGGGAAAAAAGCTGGTGAGGAAGGAAACAAAGTAAGGGTAGGTTAAGTCTGGTCTGTCAGTTTAATGCAGAGAATCATGGGTATGAACTAGTAGTGAGCTACATCTTTTAATCCTGTAACAAGTCACTCAACCAGGAAGTGTACCATGTTACCCATGAAAAGAGGCACTTATAACTAGTAGGTTTATCTGGTTAACAAATTAATAAAATAAGACAAACTTACAGCAACATGGGGAAACCATGTCACAAAAGTAGTAATTATAGCACCTTTTGTAGTATTCTTAGAAAGACTTCATAATCAACCAGGATGAAATGAACAGTGAACAGAAGAACATTAAAAGGAAATACACATACATTTAGTAATCCTTGTAAGAAAACAAAGCCCATGCCTTGGATAAGGAGTTAAATGACACAAATGATCCTTATAACTCCAAATCACTTTTGTGAGGGAACAAAGGACAGCAGGCTGAAGGAAGCTCTGACACACTTTTTCACTGCTCTGAATCCAGAGTTGTTGGGGCACAGACAAATAGCCAGTTTGTATTTATCTGAAGATGATTTCCACTTAAATATTGCACTTTTACAAATAAATTGTTTGCAACGCATCTTATTTATTTATTAACCGGTCCCCTGCTGACCATTCAACCTTGTCCCCATCTGCTCCATTGACGCCTTCATTCCCTAGGGGTGAGATCTCTATGGTTTAAGTGTATGGCAAGAGTTGAGTCAGCCTGCAGTGGGAGCTGTCATCTGTGAGTTAGGGATTAGGGTCCTTCCTTTACTCTTGCCTGTCAGCAGTTTATGAGTTCTACAGTTGCTCCTTACAGGGGGATGCATGCTCAATACCATGCATTCCAACCTCAGCACAGCCCACCACTGTGCAGCATGGACTTCATTGTGCTCATAGCAGTTTGTGATGCACCTCCATTTCTGAAGATGATGCCAGTGCAGCAAGCTGAACTACCTGTTTCCGGTAGTATGGTTGACCTGGCATTTGTTTCCCCTTTCGCCCACCCTTGCCTAAGCCCCTGTAGTGCCCATATAACAAATCAAAGACAGGTTGTCTGGGTTACGGTCAGAGATTTATCCTTGTGTGGCATGGGGCCAGGCCCTTAAAATGGATTGTCTTATGTTGCAGGTAAAGGGGCAGGGTAAGGTGAGGAAAGATGATAGCCTCTAAGGTTGGAAGGCCAAAGTCTGAGGAGATGACAACTTATGATTCCCAAATATTGCCCTTCTGTGCAACGAAGCTTCTAGGAACTGAGAGAAGGACAGTCATAAAAATGCAATGCCACTCACCAATAGATTCTGAATCACAGTGTCAGCAACCTTATGTCACACCTGAGTATATAATGACTGTATGATGAGTTGTAAAATGTTCTGTGCAGTGTCTTCTAAAAAGGTGTGAGTACAAACATGACTGATGCAGGGTTAATAAATGCAATAAGCTGTCAGGTATATGAAACAAAGCAGACAAGAAATTGTTGGGTCTATATTACATCGTAGAACTTCAAAAAGTTTGAACGATGTAATATCGAACCCTAATATCCGAAACACTAAAATAGTGAACACAAAAAACAGTGATTTTTTTTTTCCCAGGGAAAAAAAAAATCACTGTCCCCTAACAAAAAAAACCCCTGCAACCTGAAACTTAACCTAAAGTGGGGGGCTTTGCCTCCACACCCCCTATTTAAATATACCAACTCCGAGACTGCACCAGAGTGGAGGAAATAGCAAAGCCCCAAAAATGGCCCACTGATTTTTTTCCCTGGGAAAAAAAATCATTGTGCCGTGGCTTCGCTTTTTTCAGGTTTTGGACTTTCAGGTTCGATATTACATCGTTCGAACTTATTGCAGTTCGATGATGTAATATAGACCTGAAATTGTTGGACTGTGAATGCATTGCCTCTTGAAAGTCCTCACAGAGGCTGAAATAGAGCTGTATGATGGTGTCAGGATTTTTTTTTTGACAAATTGAAAGTCAAAATATTTTGTAAACTTAAGCAAATTAAGTGTAGCCAGTTCCTGTTTTAAAAACAGAAGTTTAGTAACTAAGTGAATACTGTTTTATATGGCAAAAGAAATTCAGAGTGCACAAGTTGGAAAGTCTAGGACTAAATAATTGTGTTATTGTTAGACACCAAGTGAGTTGAGAACTCTGTAAGGGGGGGGGGTCTACAAATTCTACTCTCTGTTTAATAAGAGTAAGCAATAAGCCTCAAAAATGTAGGAAAGGCATCCTCCATACTTTTTGTAATATATGTGAAGTTCCAGGCTTACTGCAGTGCAGAAACTGATGGATCTAGAAGGGATGTGAATTGCTATGGATAAGAGGGGTTCAAATACACAAATGTAAATGTAAACAAGTGACTACATCATACTAAACAACGAAGAAAACCAACGAAGATGAAGTGATATTGGTGCAATGCTTTAATTCATATCATCATTGTAAAAACATTGTACAGAAGACAAGGTTTGTTGTTTTAGGTAGCCAAGGAATGTTCTGTGTACAGTATTATCTGTCATCAATGCCAAAATACACACTGCTTTAAGTATTTCATCAGTTATACTGAATATCCAAGGAAGAAAACAAACAGAAAATCTTTATTTTTTTGTTTTTCTTTCTGTACTTTTTGCCCCATGCTCGCTGACCATTAGGCCTTCTCCAGTCAGATTTTGCCCTGTACCAGGTATCCTAAGTAATGCATGAGCTGATTGGAAGGCCATCACACAGGCAGCCACGAGGGTTGTTTGTATCTTCACAAGCATCCTAACAATTAAAGTATATTACATGGCTTAACCCTTCCCCTTGAGCAGGTGGAAGAATGACCCACATCACTGCAGGGACAGCAATGTTTTCTCTAGTGCAAATGTGCAATCTCATGTTCTCACAGCAACAGCTAAAACTGACGTAGAATGGTGGCTGAATGCCCACCTAAGACCATCTCTTGCAGTTCTTTCTCTCATCTGAGGGGTTGTGGCAAACAGTGACCCTTCTCTGGGTCAATCTTCCCAAGAGATGTGTGGCTATTCTCTTACAGATGCATGACCCACTACTTTTATTTGGGACATAGTGTCCATAGTCAGGACTTTATTGCCCTACACCAGCAGTCATCATCATTTTCATTAATTGAAGATGCTGTGATAATTTATTTGTTAATTATGTGTTAGTGCACAGAAGACTATCACAACAGAGAATTCTAAGCACTCAAAAGAGGCCTTTATACCCTGATAAACCTTAAAGCTCACCAGTTCATCTAAACCTCCTTCCACAAGGAACTCCAACAGCTTCTCCTGCTGTCTCCAGTCAACAATTCCAAACCACCAAAACCTCTCATCTAATCCAGTTTGACTCCAACTGTAATTCCTTAAACATTTAAGCCTACAGAATGTTTCCTTCTTACTACAGAAAATACTACTGTATGATTCCTTAGGAGTTGAACAAATTCCTCCAAACCTTTCCCAAATGGCACATTCTGCTTCAGTTCATCTTATTCAGTCCTAACAGATGCCTTTGCTACACTAATATGGAAAAAAATCAAGAATCCTCTAACACATAAATCATGACAAATACTATTTTAATAAGCTTAGGCATATAGTTTTGCTGCATTCACTTTACAAACACCTAGAACAAGCTATTCATGTACAGCTACTTCCTATCTACAGTCATATTGTCAACAAATTCCTTCCTAATATGGATTCAGACAATATCATGAAGTAGATAGTGACTAACTAGCCTTCACAGACAAAAAAGAACAGAGTTAAATTGTTTAAAAGCGACAACTGATTGGTGGCTGACCATACCAAATGGGGGTCAGCTTGTTGCTGCATGTTTCTTGAAGCTCTGAAAAGCATTTGGTATGGTCAGCCACCAATTGTTGCTTTTAAACAATGGAATCCATCTACCTAGCACTGATTGGTTATCCAGCTACTTTTGTAGTTGGTCACATCAATTAAAGTGAATGTCTGCTGTCTTTACCTCAAAGCTAGTATATCAAGATGTCCAAGGTGTAGAGTATAGGCTGTAGTCTGGGGTTCAAGGTTGATTCCTTCTACCCCCATTTGCCACTTTGTGACTGAACAAGTTACATAACCAAACAGTTATCCTGGGTTGCCCATACAAACACACACCTGTGTATAGTGGATTTACCCAGTTAACAAATGAATGCAATAAAAAAAATCCCACAATGTTCTGTTCTTGGATTACTTTTGTTTCTACTGTGACGACCCACCACTGAACCAGTAATCAAGGAGCCTCAATCTTCACCACTGACAACAGTGGGGGATGTCACATTTGGTGGGCAGTGGTGGGATATCCACATCACATTTAGTTGGCAGTGGTGGGAGCACCACATCACATACTGGGATTCAGTGGTATGGGTATTGAACTCCTGTAGCCTGTAAACAGTGGCCACTAAAGAAGGTGTTTATACTCTCAAGCAGCTACACAGTAGACATTCATAGTTTCTTATCACAATAATTTTATTTATTTATTTTTTGTTAGCTTAGTTAGTCAAGGAGAGCAGGCAAGGTTGTCAGCAGAGGATTATGGCAAGCTGTCAAGGAGCCAATTGGCTAAGATGCGCCAATCCAAAGGACTGGTGTATGCCAACCTGACTAAAGTGGAAATGATTGCAGCCTTAACTACAGCTGCATCACAGACCAGCAACCAGAAAAACAGCCAGACTGGCTTTGGGGATGTTGAGCTCTCAGAAAATGGACAGTACAACTTTTCTTCAGAGGACTTGAAAATCCATCTGGAGTTAAATAGACTTGAACTGGAGGCCAAACATTTGGAAATAGACTCAGCAGAGAGACTATGGCATTTGGAGACTGAAGAAAATGAAAGACTGAGATGTTTGGGGGCTGAAGAAAATGAGAGTCAGAGGCAATGTGAAAAGGAGATGCTGACTCTTCACCAGGGTCATGGAGGTAATGGGGAAGGCAATTTCTGAACCCCAGAGGCAATAAAGGTCATTAAATTTCTTCCACAATTTACAGAGGATAATTTTGATAGTTTTATTCATATGTTTGAAAGAGTTTGTAAACAGTATAATGTTGCCCAAGGGCTCTGGGTACGGTTCCTGATCCCGTTACTCCATGGTAAAGCTGTAACTGCTGTTTCTAAATTGTCTGATACTGATTGCTTAAATTATAATACAGTTAATAATTGTTATTAGAGTGCTTTAAGTTAACATCTGAAGTTTATAGAAAAAAGGTTTGTGAGCATAGACGCAAAGCAAATAAGAGTTTGTGTGTCAGCTACTTGGGCAGGGACGCAAAGCACTGGTCGGACAGAGAGGGTGCTGGTGGTCTTGGCTTGGTCACGCAGCTGAGATCTCAATTCTATAGCTGTGCCAGTGGGGAGTCTTATTGGTGCTCTGGACGAAGAGTGAGAAACCAGCCCCAGACTGACTGTGATCTCTGTGTGCTCTTAAGGGAAATGGGACTTGATGCAAAAAACTGCATCGGGAAATACTGTGTGTGTGTACTTGCCATCCTCTCAGTGAACATCCCCCACTGGTACCAGTGGTGAGGATTGAGATTCCTTTATTACTGGTCCAGTGGAGGGTTGTCACATCTACTCTTCATAACTAATGCGGGATTCCAGTACCATGACTTAACCATTGCACGTGACATAGATAAAGTCTTTCTCGTATGTTTAGCAACAGCTACTAGTGAAGCCCAAACAAAAGAGCAGTGTACTTTTACTTCTGTACAACTTTTGTTGAAAGCCTCCTACCTCCCGCATCTTCCTCACCCTGTAAAAATCTAAATGTATTTTTTCACTGTTATACTAACATCATATGATCACTCTCACTTTCCAAACATTTCTACAGTCTATAACATAACGTAAGTTCTTTCTTACTCTCTACTCTGCAGGTACAAGTTGTGTTGCTTTTTCAAGATAAATGTGCTTTAAGAAACCAATTACACAGGCTTCACATCACATGAATAAAAAAAAATAATCAGCCATTCACAAATGTTTAACTATACAAATGTATAGCTCCTGTCATCATTTTAGGTACAACTAAGAACCTCTTGTTTAATTTCCGTCTTTCATACACATTTGATATACACTGATATTTGCTTTCATAGTACAAAAGTGAATTATGCACATCTTTCCTCTTTGAACATAAAATTGTGTGTTTTTCCTTTCTAAACAACATATTTGTATAAGACAGATGGGTAAATCAACTTTGGCAATGTCTTTAACATGTTCAGTACTTCTCTTGTTAGAATAATGCACATTCTTCTCTGTGTAAAAACTACTGCATTGGTGATTAACTATATCTAGCAAATATCTTGTGATGTTAATTCATTGATCACTGCTGATGTAGCCTTAGCTATAGCAGCTGTCCAGCTTCCAAAGCTGAGGGACTGAGAAGCCTCAGTGTTCTCCCACTGAAAACACTGGAACATTCTAACAATAGTTTTACAGAAAGAGAAACCCTGACAAGGAGCATCAGAAAGTGAGCTCTCTTCAGAGTCTGAATCAGAAATCTGAAGAAAAAAACAGTATCCATCCCTGCATCTTCCTGTTCAGACTCAGACCCTTGAATCTTTTCAGGAAAGAGGAATCCCTCTTTATTTTGCCAAATACTAGTTTACAAGGAAAAATCAGTAGCCTGAATTAAACCCAAAGACAGACCCAGTAAACTACTCCTATAAAAAAATATTGAGGATGACTAGATACATACTTGGCTTTATTTTTGAAGGAGAAATGGGGCCAGCAGTGTTACTACTAGCAGCAGCAACTTCCTCATGGATGGGCACAGCATTCTGACATAAGAAGGGAACCTTCCCCATTCCCCCCCATGGATGGGCACAGCATTCTGACATAAGAAGGGAACCTTCCCCATTCCCCCCCATGGATGGGCACAGCATTCTGACATAAGAAGGGAACCTTCCCCATTCCCCCCATGGATGGGCACAGCATTCTGACATAAGAAGGGAACCTTCCCCATCCCCCCCCATGGATGGGCACAGCATTCTGACATAAGAAGGGAACCTTCCCCATTCCCCCCCATGGATGGGCACAGCATTCTGACATAAGAAGGGAACCTTCCCCATTCCCCATGGATGGGCACAGCATTCTGACATAAGAAGGAACCTTCCCCATTCCCCATGGATGGGCACAGCATTCTGACATAAGAAGGAACCTTCCCCATTCCCCCATGGATGGGCACAGCATTCAGACATAAGAAGGGAACCTTCCCATTCCCCCATGGATGGGCACAGCATTCTGACATAAGAAGGGAACCTTCCCCATTCCCCCCCATGGATGGGCACAGCATTCTGACATAAGAAGGGAACCTTCCCCATTCCCCCCCCCCATGGATGGGCACAGCATTCTGACATAAGAAGGAAGCCTTCCCCATTCCCCCCCATGGATGGGCACAGCATTCTGACATAAGAAGGGAACCTTCCCATTCCCCCCCATGGATGGGCACAGCATTCTGACATAAGAAGGGAACCTTCCCCATTCCCCCCCATGGATGGGCACAGCATTCTGACATAAGAAGGGAACCTTCCCCATTCCCCCCCATGGATGGGCACAGCATTCTGACATAAGAAGGGAACCTTCCCCATTCCCCCCCATGGATGGGCACAGCATTCTGACATAAGAAGGAAACCTTCCCCATTCCCCCCCATGGATGGGCACAGCATTCTGACATAAGAAGGGAACCTTCCCCATTCCCCCCCATGGATGGGCACAGCATTCTGACATAAGAAGGGAACCTTCCCCATTCCCTCTCCTAGGAATGATAATAGTGGCTCTCCCAGCCTACTGAGAAGATGCCAACAGCCACAGAGGACATGGCTAATCCCCGGTCCATAGTGGCTGTAGGTGCTACACCAGAGGGATCCTGGGTTAAAGATGAGTGGTCTGAGGTAAAACAAATGGTCACAGCAGAGTCACCCACCTGCAGCTGAGGCAAATTGCTAGCCTGTTGTGGTCACAAAAGCTTTCTGCTTAACCTTTCCTTTTTGTGGCTGGAAGAAGGACTGACTACTGGACTAGCAGTCTGTTCCATGGTCAGCTGAAAATGGTACCTCTTTCCCAGGGAAGACAAGCAAGCAAATGCCAATAAAACTACCAGTCCACAATTTTTTTCAAAAAAAAAAAAAAAACAGTAAAAATAACTTTTAAACACTATGCCAGCCCAACAAAAGTAAAATAAATACAATTTCTCCACAGGAATTTTTTTTTCAATTACTTTATACCACCTTTAAACTGACAGAAAAAAATGAGCTCTCAGTTTAGAATTATGTTACAGTGTTGAGACATTCTGTTAAAACATCAACAAAATTAAGAAGACAACATTTTTTTTTCTCTAAAGGGAACTTATCTGCCCAGCAAAGGAAAGAACAAGCTGACTATCAATCCTTGAAAGCCTCAGGAGAGCATACTCTTTGTCGTCAGTAAAGCTCTGAAGGGCTTTGCCCCCAAACTCAGCTCAAGCTACATGACAGTTTGGGTGCATGAAATGTGGCCTGAAGTTTTGGAAGCTGTCCAGCTGTTATATCCTTGGCAGGATATAACCCATGTAGCTAAGGATACTGCAGCAGTGATCATTTGAACAACTATTATGGTAAGTTTTACTTACACAACTGTACTATTCGTGTAATAAATCAGTTGAATTCATACATCACCAGATGTTGGATCCATAAAAATGTTCTCTTTTTTTGCAACAGCAATGTGTCACATAGATCATTAGTAAAACATGGTTACAGATTAGAAAGCTGGATGTGAAGACCACTGTTTTTTTTTTTTTTTTTATCTTGGCGTCTAGTACTGTTTCAATAGGAAGTTACTAAGCTAATGGCCCTAGGGCCCTTACAAGCCTAGCCAAGTTCCACCCTTATTTCCATGATCAGCACCTATTGCCCCTGTCCAAGAGGGACACAGGTGGAACCCCAGGGGTGAATTTACAGTTACCCATTCAATAAAGATCCATATCCCAGTGTATCCACCACCTCTGGAACAAGCTTTCATTACATGTCAAGCAGACTAGCACCCTTGTTAACTTTAAGGTAAACCTAGCAAATGGGATGGATCATAGGTTCATAGATTACTGCTAGGCTAACTGCCCTTGTGGGGCATTTTAAACCTAGCCAATTACCCCATGTGAGAATCAAACCCTGCACCTTGTGTTTATAAGGTAAAACCCTTAACCATTATGCCAATCCCCCCAACCCTTGCTGAAGTGGTAGCAACTGAAAGAGCTTTCTACCAGTTAGTTTGACTTCTAATTGCTCACAAGGAAGAAAAGCATACCCATCAACTGCCCAGATTTTTGCAGAAAGTCCAGATTTTTGCCTCATATGGTCTGTCCCTCCTAAAACTTGTGTTCCTTTGGCAAGCCATTGAGTATTGCAATCACTAGTTCCAGACTTCATATCCTTCAGAAAATGCATGGTAATGCAACACCTGCTCTTCTAGCAAGTTTCCAAGTTTATAAGAGCAATGTTTAACATCTCTTCCTGATTTTTGGCCTTTGTCACCCCATTATTTTTTGGTTTTGTCCAGATTTCTTAATTTTAGATGTTAAAAGGTATGAAGAAAAGTCAGTATTGTTCTATATGCTTGTTATAAGAATATAAAACACTTTTCTAAGTAATGTCAAATGGGCATTTGCATTCTCAGTTGCAGTACCATACAAAATGTAGATTAAACAAATATTAATATGGTTGCCCAAGATAACATAATATGGGGGCAAAAAGGTGTTTCTCTTATTGATTATTTCAATAGCACTGGATGCCAATCTAGATTGCTTATAACCTCTTTCTAAAAAAAGGGGGGGAGATAAAATTAATTTCCTCTTTGAAAACTGAATCATCTGTTACTCTAGAGGCCCAAATAAACTGCCCACGAGGTATATTTTTCTTCATAAATTTAGGATGATTGCTATTATAGTGCAGATAACAGTTAGAATAAGTCTTTACCATATTACGCCAGCACTTGGATAAAGCCAAGTATGCCAACAATTTTTCGGCTATAAACAACACATTCGTTTTCAGCTTAAATATGTCAGTTGATAACTTTGCGATACAAAAAATTATTTGTGATAACTGTTGTACTTTAAAGGGCAATGCTGATTTGTACAAAGCAATAGGAGAGAAGCCTTCTTTTGTGTACAAGAAAAACGTGCGCTTAAAAGCATTATTACAACATGACAGTACTTTGGAGATACCAGCAATTTCTGATAAACCTAGGAGTACTTACAAGTGTGTTTTTTGTAGTGCCTGTAGGTTGATTAACGAAGGGGCCTTCATTATGTTACCACACTTGGACAAGACTATTACATCCTCAGGAAGGTTTACTTGTACTACAAAGAGGTTGTTTATGTCAGTGTCTGTACAGGGTGTGAAGTGTTCTACTCAATAAAAGAATAAAAGAACATTTATATACCTTCAAAAAGAAAGACACTAACAGTGATTTATACAAGTACAGCTTACTCTGTGCTAAGTTAAAAAATTCTTGTTTTTTGTTCTAGAGCATGTGTTAGATGACAAAAGGAAGATGATTATAAGAATCGCCTAGAAAAGAAAGAAGCTATATGGCAGATTAATTTGAAAGCGGATGAATTTACTATCTTGAATGAGGTTATTAATATCAAGTGCTTTCTAAAGGATAGAAGGCTCAGAATTAACAGTGACAGTAAAAGTATATATAATTTTTTATATTTAATATATTTTTTTTACACGCATGCATATTATTTATATTATGTATATGTTATTTATACATTTTGTATATGTTATTTATACGCATGGCTGTTTAAACTTGGTTTTATTCATTTTTATCAAAGGATGTACAGCAATTTAACTGTTGGCCAATGCATTTTAATGAATGTTCGAATGATATTTTTGCATGGCTTGGTATAATTTTGCTTTAAGAAATTCTTATTTGTCTTATTGATCAATTGAATGTGGCTTTTGATTGGAAACTTCTTCTTCTTCTTCTTCTTTCGGCTGCTCCCGTTAGGGGTCGCCACAGTAGATCACCTGTTTCCATTTCTTCCTGTCCTCTGCATCTTGCTCTGTCACACCAACCACCTTCATGTCCTCTCTCACCACATCCATAAACCTTATCATAGGCCTTCCTTTTTTCCTGTTACCTGGCAGCTTCATCCTTAGCATCTTTTTCTCAATATACTCTGCATCCCTCCTCAGCACATATCCAAACCAACGTAATCTTGCCTCTCTGGCTTTGTCTCCAAACCTTTCAACCTGGGCTGACCCTCTAATATACTTATTCCTAATCCTGTCCATCCTCATCACACCCAGTGCAAATCTTAACATCTTCAACTCTGCCACGTCAAGCTCTGACTCCTGCCTTTTTGTCAATGCCACTGTCTCCAACCCATATAACATAGCTGGTCTCACTACCCTCTTGTAGACCTTCCCTTTCACTCTTACTGGTACTCGTCTGTCACAAATCACTCCTGACACTCTTCTCCACCCACTCCATCCTGCCTGTACTCTCTTCTTCACCTCTCTTCCACACTCACCATTACTCTGAGCTGTTGAGCCCAAGTACTTAAAGTCATCCACCTTCGCCACCTCTACTCCCTGCATCCTCATCATTCCTCTATCCTCCCTCTCATTCACACACATATATTCTGTCTTAGTCCTGCTGACCTTCATTCCTCTTCTCTCTAGAGCATATCTCCACCTCTCCAGGGTCTCCTCCACCTGTTCCCTACTCTCACTACAGATCACAATGTCATATGCAAACATATGTTTTTTTTAAATAGTGAGCATTATGTGTAAGTGTTTTTTCTAATGGAGTCTTTTATGGACAAAAATCAGAGATAATAAAGTTCTAGTATGCTTAAAGTTGACTGCAGTTCTGTACTGATATTCTAATGTGGTTTGTGTGCTGTTTTTTATCTTGCATAATTAATTTATTGGCTAAACAGTCAGCACACAATATCAATTCAAACTTCCAAAATAAACACAACGGAAGCACTTAACATTCTGCATTTTATATTTTGTATCTAAATTAAATAATTTAACTGGTATCATGATTTCATCAGTGCTCTTTTGTGCACCAACTATACTTGGCATTATCCTCGGTTTCTTTTGGTTTCTGCTAATTGATAAAACATTTATTGGCAAAAAAAAGTTTCAGTTGCAATATCCATGTAAATAGCTATACATTAAACAATACTTCTGGAAGGGAAAGTTTTACCATGGGATTCAAAAAGGATTAGTGTAATGTGGAAGCCTTATCTTGGAAGGTTTCCACATCATGCTAGCCTTTCTGATTTACAGAGCTCTCTATTGCTGAGGTTTTCCCCTCATGGGTGGGGGGGGGGGGGCATAGACAAAACCACATGCTAATGCAGCATTTTGGGGGAGAGGTTTATCCTAATAAGCATTGTGTTCTGTCCATGAAATTTCTGCGTGTCCTGAGTTACTTGGCCAAGCAATTCAAAGGTCCACGGAACAGAATAAAATTTTAGTCTAGGAGGAAAAAGTGCCCATTGTATAATCACAGTGGTCACGCATTCACTCCTATTGCAGTACTCCTAATGCATGTAAGTTCAGCAAAGACATGCAGATGTGAGGGTGTATAATTACAGTGATCACCCATTCACTCCTTTCACAGTACTCGTAATGCAGACAAGTTCAGCGAAGACATGCAGATGTGGGGGTGTATAATCACAGTGGTCACCCATTCACTCCCATCCCAGTACTCGTAATGCAGGCAAGTTCAGCGAAGACATGCAGATGTGGGGGTGTATATGTATATCTGCGTGGAAGCGTGTGCGTGTGCATGTGTGGTTGGTGGGTGGTCACATCAGGAAGGGTAGGTGGGGAATTGAGTGTTTGGATATATGTGTGTTCGTGTGTGCGTGTGTGTGTGCGTGCGTGTGTGTGTGTGTGTTTATGTGTGAGTGCGCACGCGCACGTCTGTCTGTGTGTGCGTATGGTGGTTTGTGCATGCAGGTATATGGGTGAGTGTTTCTGTGAATGTCAGCCATTGTGTGGGGGGTTGTTTGTTGATGAGTATATGAGGAAGAGACTGATTCAGTTTTTCATTTAATTAAGGTATTCCACTAACAGCTATATATATATATATATATATATTTACATATATACATATGTGTGTGTGTGTGTGTGTGTGTGTGTGTATATATATATATATATATATATATATATATATGTATATATGTATATGTATATATATATATATATATATATATATATATATATATACACACACACACACACACACACACACACACACACACACACACACACAGACAGACAGACACACACACACATATATATATATATATATATTGATATGTATATGGTGCTGTCAGCCTTAAGAGCATATTGCAAATGAACACTGTTGACTTGGGCTATGATCAACACCAGCCACACCCAAATAAGGTTTACACTGAACAACCGAACTGCAGAATTATAAACACTAGATGTTCTGTAGTCCTATCTTGCCTTCATTCTTACATATGGGTTCGCAGCTGAGGATCAGCTTTGACTCGGATGATTACAAAGCTCGAAGTCTCTCAGTTGGGTCATGGCAAGGTAGGTATCCCATAGTGCAGTAGTAAGAATCCCCAGATCTCGTTTGCCGCATCTATGAGTTCAGAAGTGCTCTCTTTCTTGGCCGTGGCTAAGATGGATTTTTCTTCATTATTGTTGTTCATAGTGATATTTTTGTCATAATAGTATCAGCTTAGTTTATATAGCTAAGTCGTAGTTATTATAAATAGAAAATAGTAGTGTGTTTTTCAAAATGTGTGAAGTTGTTATTGAAAACTTGTTGGCTGTTGCTTCCGCAGGCCCTTTTTGTTCCGAGTGGTATCTCTTTCTTGTGTGCTAGTTTTTTTGCTATATTTACATATCTTAGTGCAGGTCCATGTTTGGGTTAGGACCTATTCTAATATTACATTTTTCACTAGAATAGTACTATAATTGATAGCTGTGTGCAGTGTCTTTTATTAATTCTTATTAACTAGTAGTTAGCGTGTTGTTGAATTTTTGAAATTTTTGGCAGCTTTTTCTGTTTACGGCTAGGCCCATTTAAGTTAGAGGACCTAGTCCTCTGTTTTTTGCTCATCTTTGTGTGTTGTTCTTGAGCAGGGCTAGGCCCATTTAAGTTAGCGGACCTAGTCCTCTGTTGTTTTTTCCTTGTGTGCAGTAATTCTTGCAGGGCTAGGCCGATTTTAGTTAGAGGACCTTGTCCTCTCTTTCTGCTTTTCCCTCATGTTTGTGTTAGTGTAAACATGTCTAAGGATCATAAACCTTCAGGTTTTAAAAAGTGTCTCAAATGCTCTTAAAAAATGTCAATGGGGGTTGGGAGATTGGCTTAATGGCTAAGGTGTTTGCCTTAAACACAAGGTGCAGGGTTTGAGTATCACAAGGGATAACAGGCTAGGCTTAAAATGGCTCGCAAGGGCAGTTAGCTTAGTACTAGACTATGAACCTATGAACCTATGAATAACTGACAGACATAGTAATTGTGTTTACTGTCTCAATGCCATACATCTTCAGGAAACATGTTCTTTCTGTCACTCCTTCAGTTCTCGAGTTCACCAGAAAAGGAAGAACAAATTGATCCTGAAAGGTTTCCTTAAGGCTTCCTTTGAGGAGGATTTAGCCAGCTCTTCATCTTCGCATTCCAGATCTCCTTCTTCAAAAAAAGAGAAGGTCAAGTCGGCCAAGAGACATTCACCTACACCGACTATTTTATCTGGACCTCCTCAGAAAATCTCAAAATTGAACAAACCTTCTACCTCTTTGGCTCCACTGTCCTCAGAGCCGGTCAAGGTTATTGATATCGACATTTCAGTGTCGGACCCAAGTTTTTCAGAGCTGACTACTAAACATGTACCTTGGAGCCAGTCTAGAGAGTTATTGCTGGTCTCCCCAACTCTCAGATCTCCCATTTTGCAGAGATCTAGGTCACCTACCTTATCTTCCAGATCCTTCAAGAGTTTTTCTGAAGAGGATGTAGAGAGAGTAGTGCTCAGACTCTTGAAGTTGTCGGTGCTAGCTAATTTGTTGCCGGCTCAACCCAATCGGTTCTGGAGCCATCTAAGGCCATACTCCCTGTTGCTGTTCCTCCTCTGAGCCATGTTGGTCCTTCGGAGCCAGAGCTATCGGTGTCACTTGTTGTGGAACCCTCAGTACCAGCACCTCTCATGTCTGTTATGGAGCCAAGTTCCACTCTGACACCTTCGGCACCATCCTTGGTGTCTAGGAGCCAAAGCTCACCAGTTGGCTCTGACCGAGATGCTTGGACCTGGACTTCTTTGGTTCTGAGCCTACCCCTTGGTGCGTTGGCTAGGCTGAGCTCGGATCCCACATCTGTCTCAGAGCCGATCGCTTTGGAACCAAGGGCTACTTCTGCTTCCTTGGAACCGGGACTGTCCTCAGAGCCAAAGAGATCTGCATTCAAGATGATGAGGAGCGTGCTGTCTAGGTCTTCAGCTCTGTACAAGGGTACCAATGCTCTTCCCCCTCAAGCTCCGACAGCTGTCTCAGCACCATCTCTCTCTCTTGGCAGCAGAGACCCGCAGCCTCAGGATCCTCCATTGGGTGACCCCCAGTCTTCTGAGACCTCCCCAGAATACCCTTCTGAGGAGCCACCTTGGAAGAGAACTTGCAAGAGGAAGCATGTAGACTCCCCTGATGAGTCCATCACCTCAGACACTGACCGTGAGGAGTCAGAAGAGTCCCCTAGATTGTCCTCTGATGATACCTCCTTTGTAGATATCCTAGAGATCCTGAGACAGAGAGGTGGCTAGCCCACTGTCACCCCTTCTGATGAGGAGTCAGTGTACCTGAAGGCTTTCGGGTCTCAACCTTCAGCCTCTTGGGTGTCTCCACCTTTCAATGAGCTCTTGGACCTAGTTAGTTGTAAGGTGTGGGAAACTCTTGATGCCATAGAACCAGTCTCCAGAAGGTCTAACAAATTTCTTTCAGCCCCCAAAGAGAAAGACTTTCTGACTAAATGTGTGCCTGTAGATGCCATGGTGGTGGCGGCAGCCACAAAGAAGGAACTAGCGGAGACGTCTTGATCTGTCCATCCACCAAACAAGGAGTCTCAAACGATGGATAGATATGGGAAGCATATCTTGTCTTTAGTGGCATTTACACTCAGATCGTTGAATTACCTCACCCATTTTACTAGGCTTCAAAGAGATCTCCTAAAGGAGCTAGGAGATACTCTCCAAGGTACATTAGCTGAAGGAGTCCCTGAGAAGGTTACTGCTCAGTTGTCCACCTTAAACTCCATTGTTAACTCCTCCAATGGGGATGATATCTTATGCAGCAGATGGAGTGAGTAGGGCAGTGGGCTCAGGAGTTTCCCTTAGGAGACACTCCTGGATCCATCTATGTAACTTTGCGGAGCTCTTCAAATCTACTTTTACCAATGCCCCCTTTGACGGTTCCTCTCTGTTTGGACCAAAGGTAAAAGATACACTTACCAGGTGCAATCAGGAAGGGAAAACTCTTTCTGCCGTGGGAGTATGTTTTTTCCGTCCCTTCTACATCATACCCTAAGGGTCAGAGAGGCAGGAAAATGTGGTTCAAGAATCTCAGAGATTTTTCCCGGACGCACAGGGTGATTCCTTCTTCAGAGGCAGTGGAGGAGGAAGTAATGGCAGACGTTGCCCTAGAGACAGGAAGGGTCTGCAAAACCAGGGTGGCTGTGATTCCTTTCGTGGCTGTCCCTATCAGTGCTCCTGAAGTGGGGCCCAACTGTGCTTTTCTGGAGCCAGTCAGGGGTCGCTTATCTTTGTATCCAGAAACCTGGCATGACATCACCCAAGACAAGTGGGTACATAATTTCCAGAGGATACTCCATACTCTTCTCTTTTCCACCTCATACCACCAAGAAAATCCCAGATGTTCCACCCAATCACAGGGATCAAGCAACTATAGAAGTTCAAAAGTTGCTTCAAAAAAGAGTCATCCAAACTGTCCTCGCAGGCAGGATAGGATTCAGAACTTACTCCAGATTCTTTTTAGTGCCAAAACGAACAGGAGACTGGAGGCCCATTTTGGATCTCAGCAAATTAAACGAATCAGTGAAGAAGTCCATGTTCCGAATGGTAACACTGCAGTCTATACTCCCTCTGTTAGGGAAAGTCAATTGGATGTGCTCCATAGACCTCCAAGATGCATACTACCACATAAAAATGGACAGAGCATCGAGGAGTCATTTGTGCTTCCGGCCGGGAGCCAGTCATTACCAATTTCGTGCTCTGTCTTTTGGTCTCATCACAGCCTCCAGGGTGTTCACCAAATGCATGGCAGTAGTGACAGCTCACATGAGACATCTTGGATTCCAAGTGTTTCCGTACCTGGACGACTGGCTCCTGACTGCCCCCACCAGGCACCTACTTCTACAAGCCAGGGATTCAACCATCCAACTCTGCACTCAGGTAGGGATGACGATAAATTGGGAAAAATCTGCCTTGTTGCCCTCTCAATATGTGACTTTTATAGGCGCAGAAATAGACATGGTCACCATGGTGGCTCGTCTTCCTGCAGACAGAATACAAAATCTGAGACAACAGATACACAGTCTACTTCCCTAACACAGAGTCAAAGCCAAGACAATGCTCAAACTTTTAGGAACTATGGCCTCTATTATAACTCTAATTCCACTAGCCAGACTACATATGAGGATCCTTCAATGGCTACTCTTTTCCCAGTGGTCTCTTCAACATCTGCCTCTGTCTCATCCTATTTTGATAATGGAATCTTGCAAAAAGGACCTTCGTTGGTGGATTCAGACCGATCAACTAACGATAGGAACACCTTTCATTCCTCGCCAACCTGTTGCTACTGTGACCACAGTTGCCTCCCAGATTGGGGGGAGGGGCATTATCTAGGCAGGACTGTCCAAGGCACATGGCAAGATCATGAGGCTTACCTGCATATCAGTGTCCTAGAGATGAGAGCAGTGCTACTAGCATTGCAAGCACTTCACGACTTTTGTCCTCTAGGGACAATAGCAATCCAATCAGACAATATGTCAGTGGTATGGTATATAAACAAACATGGAGGAACCAGATCCTACCCCCTATGTCGAGAGGCTCTTCGTGTTTGGCAGTAGGCGATATCTTCCCAATGCTTTCTAGTTGTAACGCATATCCCAGGGACAACCAATGTGATAGCCAACAAGCTCAGCAGGGCAATCTTGATGCCTCACGAGTGGTCTCTAAATCAGAAAGTCATGGAACAGATTTTCTGCAAATGGGGACAGCCTTGTTGCAATCTGTTTGCCAGTCCAATCAATGCCAAATGCAGCAGATACTTTTCCCTTATTCCCCCTGGGGGAGACACTGAGAGACGCACTTGTTCACAATTGGCCCCTGGGACTTCTTTATGCATTCCTCCTTTTCCGTTGATATTGAAAGTGATCCAGAAAGCAAAGACCTTGGCAAGCAGAATGATTCTTATCACTCACTGGCCTTGTCAGATTTGGTTCCCCTTTCTTGGGCCTCACCTTCTGGATGATCCATTGACTCTAGACCCAGTACCAGACCTTCTGACACATGTCAGGCATCTTCCACCCCTGCCTCCACACCCTCAACTTGACAGTGTGGCTGCTCTACTTCCATCCCTAGTCAGGCTTCATGATTTCTTACCTGAAGTTGCTCATATCCTCATGTCTTCCCACAAGCCTTCTATGAGAAAATTATATGCTAGCAAATGGAAAAGATTTTCTATCTGGGCAAAAGAAAAAAACATAGATCCTTACACAGCCTCCATTCCTTTGGTGTTAGAATTCCTAACTGAACTTTTTCATCAAGGATCAGCTGCTGCTACAATTAAAGTTCAATTGGCAGCGATCTCCAGCTTTCATTTGGGACAACATGAACCTAATCTTATGGCTCACAGATTGTGTAAATCTTTCCTAAAAGGCACTACTTTGCTGAGACCTCCCTTTCAGGAACCTATATCTCATTGGGATCTAAATTTCATTCTGTCCAAACTTACTTCCCCACCCTTTGAACCCGCACATACTTCTGAATTGAAGTTCCTTTCATGGAAGACCATTTTTCTAGTAGCTGTTACATCCACCAGAAGAGTGTCAGAGTTACAAGCACTGTCAGTCAAACCTCCTTACTTGATCTTTCATAGAGACAGAGTTTCCCTTTGTAAAAATCCGTCTTTCATCCCCAAGGTTAACTCTCAATCTAATTTGTATCAAACTATTGAACTACCAGTCTTCTTTCCTAATCATTCAAACAGTGCAGAATATAAGTTTCATCAACTTGATGTTTGCAGACAGTTAAGGTTCTATCTACATAGAACCAAGGAGCTTAGAAGATCAGACCAATTGTTCGTATCTTTTTCTGAGACAAGAAAAGGTATGCTACTGTCTAAGATTACATTATCAAATTGGATTTCATTTATTTACTCTTCCAATGGCAAGGAACTCCCTTTTAAAATTAAGGCTCATTCTACCAGATCTGTATCCACATCTGCTGCTTTTCAAGCCAGAGTCCCAATTGACAGCATATGTGCAGCAGCAACATGGGCTACCCCTCATACCATTATTACTCATTACAAATTGGATTTGGCCTCACGGGGTAGAGCCTCCTTTGGTTCCATGGTTCTTAGGAGTATATTCCCATGAGCCACCTGAGAAAAAGGTGCTAGGGACGGTGTCCCACATATAAGAATGAAGGCGAGATAGGACTACAGAACATAAAGAAGTTATGTACTCACCATAACATTCCATGTTTGTAGTCCATCTCGCCCTTCATTCTTACGAACCCACCCACCTACCCCCGTCCATGTATCCTTGGAGGATCTGGAGACAAGATAGTATTTATCTTCTGTAGGGTGGAGACCTTTCATCTTTGTTGTTCCTTGTGGAAATACCTTCTATCACTTTTTTAGATAGCAGCAAACAAGATCTGGGGATTCTTACTAGTGCACTATGGTATGCCTACCTTGCCACGAGCCAACTTAGAGACTTCGAGCTTTGTAATCGGCCAAGTCAGAGCAAGGATCGGCTCTGAACCCATATGTAAGAATGAAGGGTGAGATGGACTACAAACATGGAATGTTATGGTGAGTACATAACTTCTTTTTTCTAGGTGTTCACCCAAGTCATTTCCCAGAGATGGTCTGGAGGGACAATATTGTGTAAAAGATATTGTTGTAGCAATAGTAAATTGGAAAATCAGTTTATTTGTGTCCATTAAAAAGTAGATTATTTAACAAATCTTCAACCTATTCTGCATTTCCAGTGGTGGCCAAAGTCACTGTAGAAGATACCCCATCATTGAATGAAGTCTGAAATCTTAGTTAGCATTCTGAAATATATGTAGTCCACATTTTGGTGAAGTATTTTGAAACTTTTTTGGTGAATAAAATTTGAAGAGGCTGTACAATATATATATATATATATATATATATATATATATATATATATATATATATATATATATTTGTGTGTGTGTGTGAGATGATCTGCACCTGTCGCCCCTGGGATTCAGGTTACTGGCTAAAGCTCTTGCCACCCCTATAGTGCCTTTTTAGGTAAGGTTCAAAGGACAAAACCACCACCGTAACAGATACAAGCATGCAAAAATCTGAAGGTAATGCTAATCAATGTTAGAAGTCTAAACCTCAAAATGCACTCTCTCGAGGCACTCCTAAAAATGGAGAACATCGATATCTGTGCAGTAACTGAGACCTGGTTCAAGGCTCCAGAGAGCACCCCTGCAATACCAGGCTACAACTCTTACCACACTTTTCGGCTACCAAACCAAGACCAAAACACTAAAGTTGGAGGAGTGTCCATATTCACCAAGGATATTCACACCTCCAGGCTAGTTGCCCTACACAATGCATCTGAAATTCTCCAGGTGCAACTAACACTAGGTAAGACTGCAATCCAATTTGTAGCTTGCTACAGATCCCCCACCATGCCCCAAGATTCTTACTACACCTTTCTGAACATACTGGAAAATATTAAGATACAACCAAACACCCTAATACTGGGTGATTTCAACTACCCTGCCATTAACTGGGAAAACTACTCGGGTACCAACACCTTTTCCAACGGTTCTTGGAATTCATAAATTCCAACGCCCTGGATCAACTAATCCATTGTCCCACCAGGGGCTCCAATATCCTAGACCTGGTCATTATCAACATTGGAGATAGAGGCTCCACACCAGTGGTCTCCCCCTCATTGGTCAGGTCTGACCATAAGCTAATCATCCTTGATATCCACACCCCACCCCCACCCCAGTAAGGAAACCTCTGTAAAAAAAACTTCTCCAAAGCCAACTTCATGCTACTCAAGTCAGAAGTGACAAACTTCATGACACCCATGCAGATTGGAGCTGAAAGTTCGACTGCTGAATCCTACACTAAGGCACTGTACGAGTACATCCACTCGTGCATGAATCGTGGCACTCCAAATAAAACCAAGACGATCTCCTCCAAAAAAGGAAGCCAATCTGGTGGTCCCCTGCCATAAACAAACTATACAACAGAAGGAAGAAACTGTTGCAGAAAAGAGCAAAATCCCAGGATGCAAAAAAACTCCCTTACCAGCCTCAGTAAGAAGCTGAGATCCCTCATAAAATTCTCCAAAGCTAGTTACAAAAATAAAATTGCCAAAGATTCCAAAGACAACCACAAGGCATTCTATAGTTATGTCAAGAATATAAATGGCAATGCTCAGATCTGCTATGAGCTACAACAGAATGGCATTAAATATACTGATCCCAAGGATATTGCCAATATCCTGGCAGATGGATTTATTGCCAAATTCACCCCCCTCTCACCCCCTAAAGGGCCCATCTCAATACCAAAAGATTACCAAATTCCAATAATCATGGCCACACAGGTAGAAACCGCACTCTCTAAAGCTAAGAATACAGTATACATGGGACCAGATGACATCCCGGCTGTGTACTACATGAGCTGTAAACTTGTATCCAAAAAGCCAAACTCGGACAATATGGATTAGTGCTTTCATTCACTTTTTAATACTGTGAACTTCTTCAGAAACAACACTTACGTACCTACCCCTACCTTTTATAATTAATTGATTACCATATACAGGAAATGACAAAACATACCAATTGGTAACGATGATGTTAAAAATACTAAAAAATATTTGTTATATTTTAAAACAGCATGTACATATTTTTAAATATGTATGCACATCACTAAAATCTTTGAATTTAACATATTGGTGTTTTACCTATACATTAAAAAACATTTTAAATTTATAACTTCATTTAAGCCTGGTGCTTTATCCGCACCCAGCAACAATTGAATTCTTTACATGACAATGCGTGCCTAACTAACAACTTTGTTAGAGTCTGGAAAAGAGATAAGTGGTAGCATTAACCGTTCATGTACCAATAAAAAGGGTACTTATAGTTGTACTAATTGTAAACAGTGTAGGTTTATAAGTAATTAACCTTTTGTCACAATAGGGCACTCTAAAGAGACTTTTTGGGCCAAAAAGTATTACAACTGTAATAGTGATTATGTAGTTTATGTAGCCACCTGTTTATCATATAAAAATTACTATATTGGCAAGACTAAGAGAAGTCTCAAACGTAGGATATACAAACATTATTTGGCAATTAAAAAAAAAAGAAAAAAGACAAGACAAATGCATTAGCTAGGCACGCATTGTCATGTAAAGAGTTCAAGAAGTTTGAATTTTTCATCTTAGATAATGTGGAGCAGGCTTTATTCGCTGGTGATTTAAACAATGTGTTGGAATGTAAGGAAGCTTTTTGGCAACTGTTGCTGGGTGTGGATAAAGCACACTTTTTTCGTGTGGTGGAGTTTTACCAATCAATCAACAGACTGCATTCCTTCCTTCTTGGGTTTGTTCTTTATATATATATATATATATATATATATATATATATATATATATATATATACACACCCACCACTTGCAGCCACTTTACTGACTGTGCATGGTTGAGTAAATGAATAAATGAACACCCACTGCAACTGTTCCAGCTGCACATATACAAACACACATATCTACACATATGCATTCACACACAGACATAAACACACAAGCACACACACACACACACACACACACACACACACACACACATACATGGATCTGCCTACCAGTTATATCCATGTAACTATGTACACCTCAAGTGTCTCACTGTGATCAAATAAATTAATAAAAAAACAAACAGGTAAATGATGGATATAATAATGTATTTCAGCTTCTTGTTGCCATATACATGCAGTACAATGCACTGCAACCTCCCTGTATGTCTACAACAACACATACATGCACATTATTAAATGTATAACAGAAAAAATACACACTGTCATTAAGGCTGGCTGACAGTAACATCAGAGAACAAACAAACAGAAAAAAAATTTTCCCATGCTCACACCTATCAAAAGTTGTTCACAGCTGTTATTCTTTCAGGTTAATTCAGGCTACGTCAGAAGCCAGTCACATGATACAGCCTAAGCCAGTGGGAAATGGCTGCTCACTGCTTCATCTAGCAGCTCAACAAGCCCTCATGGAAGTACCATTTCTGCCCCTTTTTTCTCAAATGGCAGGAGGACCTTTGGAAAGGTGTAATAACCTTACTCTTTATTTGGGATTTTGTCTAAATTCTCAGATGTTTAGAATATAGATTAGCTGAATAAACTGTCTCTTTTTTACAGAACTTGGAATTCCACACACAAGTATTGAGTGTCAAAATGGGAAAGTTGGCTCTATTTTCTATTTAAAATAAATGGCAACAATGTATTTTTTTTATTTGAAGGGGCTGAAGCCCAGTGGACAGTAATACGATCCTTCCTTCCCTATGTAGCATGAGCTACATCATTCATAAACTACCTTATGGAATCAATATGTAATTGCATTCAGCATCCAGCTGAAGATTCCTGTGGGTGTAATGGTTTTGGTTGGCACAATAATGTATAGTGCTTTGTATCTTTATTATTCCCCTAAGGCTAGTGCACATAGGATGCCACATAATTCTGTTTTGGTTAAACAATTGCTGCTATTAAAGTAAAATCTGTGTTACTTGCTCACCAGCTCTTGTGTACACTCTTTTTAACTGCATCTGGAGGTGTCTACGATGTAAGTCTGAATTCATTTCACTTTGAAACAAGACATGGCACTAAGGCAACATTGTAGCAGGAAGTGCAGCACTGATTTTCAACAATTTTGCGGTTGCAGATACCAGTCATTTACCAACTGTCATTGCTTTCCTTTCTTCAACCAACTAACATCTGTGTGGATTTAAAAATTGCAAGAGCATTGCATATTCAGTGAATTCACTAGACAACCAGAAGCATCTTTATATTTCCCAGCGTCCCCTAATCAATGAGCTTTGAAGCTTGATTAATGCTTAAAACATTTTTGTTGCCAGTCTTCAACATTTCTGCAGCTCATCTGAAAGAAATGATAAGCCACAGCTCTGATAGTAGTAGGAAAATTCCATGTTGAGCAAAAACAATGTAATGATATTCAGGTTAACTGAAACAATGTAATTTAACAAATCAGCCTCAAACAATGAAATACATCAGAAAAGTTAAAAGTGCCACAATTCCTCTTGAAAAGAGCAAAATGCCGAACAACAGATGAAATAACCACAATTCTCTCATAAGAATGGACTTCTTGAAATCTTGATTATCTTCTCTTTTAAAAAAAACACATGCTTTAAATGTATTTATTCATTTATTTGACATTTGTTGACCAGGGTAGTCCAAATGGGCATGTGCCCTTTTTCAGTGGAGACCCGGGAAGAAAATCTCCACCAAAAACATGTAGGATACTCACAGTGCAAAATATGCAAGAAAATTTACATATTAGAGGATGAACTAGAAGATAGAAAATAATATACAAGTATATAATATATAATTCAGATTTAGCTAGAAAACATATAAAATCATAAAAAGCTAATATAAGAGTAAGGAAAATAAGGAAGATATTAAAATATAACAATACAAGAAAGGGAAAAGAAAATTTAGGAAAGGAGTCCATTAAAAAAGGGAAGGAAGTATAGAGAAGGTAGGTAGGACAGAGTTAAGGAAGAAGGAGAGTTGAGGAAAAGGTAAAGAAAGGTAGGTATAGCAATAAGTTTAGAAAGAAAAAGTGAGAAGGGACATAATAGTAAGATGAGGAAGAAAGAAGAGGTGATAGTGAAAGAAATCTGGGAGTAAAGAGACCAGGAGGGGAAAAGATAGAAGAAGTTGAACATTGAAACAGAAAATAAAAGGATTTCAAGTGGGATAATTACAGTGACGAATCCAGGCTCTGTTTAGGAAATTTCTTAGACCAGTTTTAAAGTCATGAGAATTAGTATTATGTCTGAGGGCTAAGGGAAGTTTATGCCAAGATAATGCAGGAAGGTAGCTATAAAGGTTTAAAATAAGGTTTAAATTATGGGGAGATGAGATAAAAATGGTGATTTATAACCAATCTACAGGAAAGTCTCCATGAATATATGGTATTCCGGTGAAAGTTTGGAAGCTAGGTGTGAAGAAAGTGATAAAAAACAGGAAGGTTTTGTTTAACAATATTTTACAAGGAAGAAAAACACCAACATTCTGGAAGAAAGCTGTGGTGGCTGTAATATCTAAAGAGAGTAAAACAAATGATCATATCCAGCTTCATATAGACTGATTTTGATTTTAAACTATGTTGCTAAAGTGTTTATGTCTATAATGGCTAAGAAATGGCATAATATGATGCCAAAACCTGATAGATATAGATCAGCATGGTTTTGTGAAGGTGAGGCAAACATTTGATAACATCAATAGAACAATGATGATCCAGTGGGGAACAGAATGTAAGAAAATACCATTGTTGTTTTTGGGTCTTGATTCAGGAAAGCATTCAACAGAGTAAGATGGGAATTTACACAGTGTAAGCTGGGAATTTACACTATAATAAGTTTAATTAGTCAGCCAACTCATTATACTCCTAGAAAATATGTTCCCAGTTACCTCTTTCTTCTCCATCACATCTCCAACATTTGCTGTCTACCTGAGGAAAGATTCTTTGGAGCCTGCTTGGGGTATAAAAATATCTATGTAACACTTCCAGTCCAAGATCCTAAATCTTCTAGATTTTGTTGCATATTTGGGAGACATACATATATTCCCCCATTATTTCTTTGTAAATTGCTTATCCAATCTCTCTTCCCAATTCTTCCTAACCTCTTCTGGATGATTCTTATAGTTATCGTGCAATATTTTATATGCTGTACTAATTATTCCTTTCTTAATGGCAACTTCTGTTCTAGATTCTACTAAGAACTCTACCAGTACTGGTCTTTCATTTAGGACCTCCCTATTTATTTCTCTTTGCCTGTATTCTGATCTCAGTCCTTATCATATCAAATCATCAGTCCTGATATGGAAGGCAATCTAATCTGTAGTCCAAGCAAGTTCTTGGCATCTTCCCATTCTATTACCTTCCCCTCTCTGTTTATTTGCTCTGAATACCTTGGTTCTTTTGCCACTTTTCTCCAATATACTCCCACCCCCCTCTTGCCTATTGTCTGTATCCCTAATTGCAGTCTCCCCTATCAGCAGAATCTCCTTTCTAGATTCCTGTATTGGCTTAGTTCGTAGAATACCTTCTGCTACTTTATGAATATAACATTCTGTATGATTATTGTTCTTCTTCTTAAAGGTTTGCATCCAAAATCCCAATCTCTCCCTGTTACTTGAACATCCCCCTGTTTCTTCATCATCTATTTCCATTTTGGGTTATAGTTTTCTCCTTGTGATATGTATAGGATCCTTAACTGTGTTGCTCTGAAATACCCCTTCAGATCAGGTAATCCCAATCTGCCCTGTTCTACTGGAAGAATAATCTTCTCTATCAAGGACTGATATGTGCGTATAGGCAAAGAGAATGAAATAGGGGAATCATAAGTAAAAGACTAGCACTGATAGTTTTTAGTAGACTCTGTAACAGAAACTGCTGTTAAATAGGGATAATTAGTAGGGCATATAAAATATTGCATGATAATTATAGGAATCAAACAGAGGAGTTTAGAAAAGATTGGTAAGAGAGAGACTGGATAAGCAATTCACAAAGAAACAATGGGAGGATATATGTATGGCTCCCAAATATGCAACAAAGACTAGAAGATTTAGGATCTTTTTTTGAAAGTGTTTGCAAAGGTATTTTATACCCCAAGGAGACTCCAAAGAATTTTTCCTTGTGTAGATTGCAAATGTTGGAGGTATGATGAGGAAGAAAGAGGTAACTGGGGACATATTTTCGGAATGTAATTAGTTGGAAGAATTTAAACATTTCCTGCAGACTACTTCGTCAGAAATACTGGGTGAGCAAATTTGAGTAACCAAGGAAATTCTTTTTTGAGCTATGATACAGACTCAGACTTACCTAGATATAGTAAGGCCTTGGTGACTATAATTTTGGTGGCTGCCAAAAGTCAGTTACTAGAAAATGGAAATCAAATTCCAAACCACCCCTACTAGAAGTGCTGAGTATTGTAACAGAGATAAACTGGAAGTGGGAGCTTTAGAAAAGGTTAAGAGCAATTTACATAGAAAAATGGGAATTGTGGGAACAATGCATACAGAGTAATGTTTTGGAGGAGGAATAAGATGTAAGGGATGACAGAAATTGAATGAGCTATGCAAATGTTTGATTGACAATGACTGTATAGAAGATTAAATGCTATGTATAATGTTTGCAACTGAAAATATGTCAGCATGTTTTTTTTTCTTTTATAAAAATGTATGATTGTCTATGTCATAAGTGCTGATGCAATAAAGATGTTTCTTGTTTAAAGAAAAAAAACATGTTTTAAATTCATTATGAGTTCTATTTGACATCTAGCAGTGCTAGCATCATTGGTTGTTTAAGGAAGCTTGCCAGAAACTTGGAAACAATGGGCACAGAAGGGAAAATAAGTCTATTGTTTACAACCTTGCTTTGGAACTATTTGAAAAGAGTAAAGAATCTAACTTGCAACTTTTGTACATTTGGCAGGTAATGATCATAATGAGGTATGTAACATATTTAACCTTAGTGAAGGGCAGCAGTGTGAATTAGACACTAGACTGAGCACCGTCCATCATTATAGTAGGCACAAGAAGAATTTGTCACTTATTTTCATTTATTTACCACTAGAAATCAACTCCTAAGGGATGTCATCTTTTTCTTTAGTTATTTTTTTATATTTATAGCCATTAGCAAAGAAATAAGGGTGGGCTGTGGTGGTGTTGGGCCACGGTGGTGCAGCGTTTAGCATTGTCGCCTCACAGCAAGAGGTTCTCCTGTTTGATTCTCAGCTGGAGCACCTTCTGTGTGGAGTCTGCATGTCCTCCCCGCAGTCGAGTAATGTCTAAAGACATGCAGGTAGGTGCGTGTGTGAATGGGTGTTCCTTCTTTGAAGGTTGGGCATCGGGCTGGCAACTCGACACTGTAAAAAATCCACTGCCAATCATAAGCAGACTGGAGTTCCGCTGTGGCGACCCCCAACCGGGAAAAGCTGAAAGACTATTTTTTTAGCAAAGAAAATAAGGGATTCTGAAATCAGGGATATAACTGGTATGGTAATCAAGAAAATATATCTTTATTCAAATATAATATAATTTTGTACTTGATAAATCCAGAAAATGATACTGCAGTGTTGTGGAACATTTTGAGACAGTTTCAGGCCTTTTCAGTATGCAAAATAAATGAAGATAAAACAGCTGTAAACTATGTACCCACACATTAATTGGTTCAGCAATACCCATATTTATGGAAACATGAGAACATGAAGTATTTAAGTGGATGGATTAAAGAGGTTTCTATTACGGCAGTTAAGATATATAAGGAAGAGACAAACAATAATACAAAAACTGAAAAGGTATAAGTTCTTGATTATGAACATGGATAGTAAAATACAAACAGTGAAATGCTTCTAGTCCCTTTAGTTTTAAACAAAGGTCCGGCATATTTTTTATCAACCAAAGAAGTTATGGACCGTAAATAATAAATAAGTGAAGGAATTTATTATCGAGGGGAAAATGGCAAGAGTTAAGTAGGATACATTGATTTTCTCCATAGAACAGATGGTTTAGGATTACTTGATTTGAAGGGATATTTTAGAACTATGCAATTAAGTATTATATACATAGAACAAGCAGGAAGTTATAAGTCAAAGTGGAAAGGTATGATGCTGAAACAGGGAGGGCTTTGAGCAGTAAGGAGAGAGTAGGAAGTGTGCAGAGCAGAAGAAGTAACCAGTATCCAATGAATGAACTTGCAGATTTTTGCATGTGTAAATTAAAATGAAGCTAAAATCTGTTGGTAATAAAGAAAACAGTGCTTTGAAGTCAAAGTGTAATGTAAAAAAAGCTCAACATCATGGTAGCAATGGAGCGTCAGAAACACATAACACTGGTGATGCAGTTACAAGTGAAAGACACTCAGTTCAGCAAGTGTTGTTTTGTTCAAAGTGTGGTTGTCAGCAAGATAAAAAGCCATGCCTACCTCTTAACTGAGCTGGGGTAGGCAGTCTTTTTTTAACCAGAGTGAAAATATCATGACATCTACTCTTGCAAGATGCTCAAATACCAAGCAGAAACAAATGTATGGTGAAGTGATGCATGTAATATGTGATTATGCACTTATTAATTTAAATACATTGATTATATTTGTTATTAGGTGAAGTCAAATTAAAGTCAAAAAAACCTGTTCAGCTCTGAATGAAATACTCTCAGAAAATGGAGGACTATCACCTTTTTGTTAGAGGAGTATCAAACTAAATTTGTTTGAGTATCAATGTTTACCATTAGCGCTGCAGATTGCCCATGTACAAAGGACAAAGACATGTTTGGCTAATGACCAAAAACAAGAAACAATGACTATGCAAAAGGCAATGTATCCATTGCCCAAAATAATATGTTTGTGAATGCTGTTGATTTGTATGTTGAGATTGTTTGCACCATTTCTCACTAAGCTCAGAAAGTCAACATACATACCAATGCAAAAGCCACGGGGCTAAAAAGCTGTGCATAAATGCCATATTTATCACATTTAAGTTAGTGAGTGAAGCCAATTGTTGCATAATTACCTACAGCCCATTCAATATTTCTGGATTTAAGAAATTGTCTGAGTCTAGCACTTCATTGTTGACTTAATGTGGGGACAAGCTGTAACTATTGGATCAGATTAATGAGTGTTAGGTGTACAAAAATAATGAGTCCAATGTAGTATTTCAAGTTGTATCAGTTAGCAAATTCTAAATGTGCTCAGAAGGTGCAATACAGATAGAAACGGTCCCCAGGATTCAGCAAACTGCCGTGCTGGAATAACGTATTCTTGCACGGCAGGGACCATTCCTGTGCAGCACAGCAGTGCGCCATGCATATGTATGAAGGCACGCTGCCATGCTGTAAAACGGACATGGTTCTGTGTACGAGCACAGGGTGTGTGTCTGAGAGCAGATCTCTCACAATACACACACCCACTACACTCTAGAATTGCTGTTTGGCAATTTGAAACAAGTGAGAACGCTCGTAACACCCCCAACCCGTCAGGGTAAGAAATCTGGATAAAGCCATAAGGGACAATCGTCCCTACCAAACCATAAAGTTGATAGAATAACAGGTTTAGCATACACACATAACACACACCTCCAAACCAGTCAGAGTAAGGAATCTGGAGAAAGCCATAAGGGACAATCGTCCCTACAAATCCAGAAGGTTGATAGAATAACAGGTTCAGCATTAGCATGGATATTCTGAAGGGTACAAATTAAAAAAACACAACAAATAAATTATTTTTTTTACATGTGCAATAAAGATTAAGCGTAGATGTGTGGGTGTGGCCGTTGCTTAGCTACGCTTAGCCCAGGTGAAACGGCACGATAAGTTAAAAAGCAATAGACATCCAGCATAAGCATAAGTGCAGTAGTGTAGTGGTTAGAGTGTATGCATTGCGTGTAGTCATTCGCAGTTCGATCCTCAGCAAAGCCATTTCCATTTTGTATGTGTAAACATTGCATTTTAATTTATTTGTATATTTATGTAGGAAGTAACGCATTTTTCTCAACCAGAGTAGTGTATTAGGCCCAGATGTGAGGGGTCAGTGTAATAAAGTAATGAAACCCCCATATAAACACAAGTGCCTCATACAGTATAGTCACACAAGAATAAATTAATAACAGCACATTGGGGGATGTCAGGGAAGGTAAATAAATCTATATTATGTAATGAATGATGAATCAATCCCATACAGGTGTTAGACCAATATAATAAAACATAAGCAATGCTAAGCATTGCACAGCTATGCTGACTGGGTGTAAGCATTGTGTGCATATGAATACTAAGCAAAGAATAGCCCAGCTAAGTGGATTTGCAACTGGTAAGCAATGCTGAACCTGCCCCTTTAAGCACTGCCAACCTTAGCTAAACAAGTTTGCCCATAGCTTAGCTTAGCTCAGCATTTTCAAAACCATCCAATCATGGCAAAGGGTGGGAAATTGGATGAATTTAAACCCCGCAGGTGGGAATACAGCTCATAACTGGTTGTAGCTCTCCACTGTAGGCAGTATGGCAGATGTTGGAGAGGGTATGCGCTTTTGGGCGCAACAGTGGGGCATACAGGAGTCCAAGGTAATGGTCGGACTCCTGGTAAAAAAAACATGACGTGAGACTGCTGCAGGATCAGTACCAGAGCTCCCAATATAAAGCGGAAGCCTGGGAAAGTCTCACGAGTGATCTCACCAGTGCCACTGGTATCCCTCAGACTGGTGAGCAGGTTCAGCACCACTATGCCGACTTGAAATGGAGGAAGAGGGAGCTCTTGGAACAGTGGGTCCAAGAAGCGAGAGAGAGGGGAGATGTCCCAGACGTGTGTAATCATTCATAGCAATAACTGTTTACCAAAGTCCAGCCCGTGTATGTGATGGATAGGTATGCATAAATGTTTCTCTATTTTCAATACAGCTCTAGTTGAGCGGGCTGTGAACCAGGAAGCCCATGCCAGCAGGTTGCAAAGGCTGCATCGTGAGGCTGGTAAGTAACAATCCTGCTTGTAGTAGTCATACCAAATAAATATAAAGGAGTAAAATGTCACCTGGCAGTATAAAAAATGTGTATGGTTTCTACTGAATAAACCAGGCAATATGACAGTAATAGTCCCATATAGGTCATATTTAAATAAAAGAGTAACTGCCTGGCAATGAAGTTCTAAATCCTGGACTGGTTGTGTTTAGTCTGGTATTGTATGGCCTGACATGTTGCATTCATCAAGATCTGATATCCGAATAGTACTGTTGTGTTAACCACTGTTTCTCACACTGTGCTACATAAAAAATGTATCTAGGAATGTGTGTATAAGAATGTTGTAATTACTAGGTCAGATTGTACAATCAAGAGAGACTTAGACAGAAAGCAGTGAAGGAGGAGACAACAGTGTCTAAATAGCTCACTCTGATGAAACACAAATTGTTGTAGTTTTAGCAGACACAGCCATGGTTTGAATCCCGGGAGTGGTAGTAAGCTGTCTGCATAAAGCATCATTTTAACTAGGATTTTTGAGAATATGTGTAGAAACAGTCAGGTAGTATTAACAAACATTCCCCCCACAGGTATTCCAGGTACTGGAACTGCCTGGAAATAAAGGTCAAAATCCTGGACTGGTTGTGTTTACTCTGGTATTGTATGGCCTGACATGTTGCATTCACCAAGATCTGATATCTGAATAGTAATGCTGTGTTAACCACTGTTTCCCACTCTGTGCTACATAAAAATATGTCTAGGAATGTCAGATTGTACAACCAAGAGAGACTTAGACAGAAAACACTAAAAGAAGAAACAGCATTTTCTTAATAGCTCACTCTGATGAAACACAAATTGTTGTATTTTTAGCAGACACAGCCATGGTTCGAATCCTGGGAGTGGTAGTAGGCTGCATGCATAATTTTAACTAGGATTTTGGGAATATGTGTAGAAACAGTC
>NC_056740.1:536440824-536455824 GCF_019279795.1 Protopterus annectens | reverse complement strand
CAAAAGGCAAGCTGCTGCCTCTGCAAAACAGATGTACAACCTACCTCCCAGAGAGAGAGAGAGAGAGAGAGAGAACAGAAAACAAAAAAAAAACAAAAAAAAAAAACAAACATATACAACCAGAAGCAGCAAAAACGGGAGACAAAAAAAGAAATCTGTACAACAGGATACCATCAAACATCAACAGGAAAAACAGGTATGTCAAACAAGTATGCATGTAATGGACTGCAGTAGGGGGTATGTAATAATGGGAAATAGGAAGTTTAATATACATGTCCCAACAAGACTTGCTGTACGGACATATTGCTGAGCAGAACCTATGGCCATAGCATCTCTGTCAGTCTGCAGTGACATAAAATACAGCTGAGGCCCCGGATGTCACACATATATCCAGATATTAATTGTGAATACAGCTATGTTATGCATGTTTGTCTGAGAAATGTCATGGAGCTATACAAGGTAGCTGCATACTGGAATAATGTCACAGCTGTATGTGTTGGACTGCATGTGATATACCGAGCTCATACCATTCAACTTTCCATTGTTATGCACACTGACCATATTTGTGCTTCATATTTGTAGTCATTTACTCAAATACTTGTATCATGTCTTGTAAATAATTGGCAACATGCAAACAATGACATTACAACATCTCCCTCCCTTTTATTTGGCCATTGCTGTTTGGAGTCCCCAGAGCACATTATCTCCACCCATGGCATCCAGTCCTCTGCATCTTGCTCTCACACACCATACACCTGCATGTCTGTCATCACCACATGCATATGCTTTTTGTAGGCTGTCTACTGTCTCTGTAACCTGGCAGCCTCATGTGTTGCAAGATATGCTTAGCATAATCCCTCAGCACATGCCAAACCAAGCATGCCACTGTCTGGCATTGTCCCCAAGCCATCCAACCTAGGCCGACCCACTAACACACATGTCCTCAATCCTATCCCCCCGTCACACACTGTGCAGATGTGAACATCCTACACTCTGCTGTGTCCCACCCTGAATCCTGCCTATCTTTACAATCCTACTGCCTGCAACCAGTATAATGTAACCAGTCACACTACCCTCCTTTAGACTTTCCATATCACTCTTAATGGTACTTGTCTGTCACAAATAACTCCTGACTCCCCTCTCCACCACACACAACCTGCCTGTACTGTCTCATACTGTCTGCCCATGACTCTGAACTGGTGTTCCCAAGTAGTTAAACCTATCCACCTTCCAAACTGTACGCCCTGCATTGTCACCATTCCTCTATCCCCCACCCCATTCACACACATGTATTCTTACTTAGTCCTGCTGACCATCATTCCTCCCCGGTCTACAACATAACCCCACCTCCCCAGGGTCTCCCCAACCTGTCCCCTAATCTCACTACAGACCACAATGTCATCTGCAAACTGCACAGTCAACAGGGGCCCCTGTCTGATCGTGTCTGTCAACCTGTCCCTCACGACTGCAAATGTGAAAGGGTACACAGCTCTGGCCCCTGATGTAATTCCAACTCCACATTAAATCCACCTGTCATGTCAAAACCAGAATCACTGCTGTCATTCTAGCCTCCTACATATCCTGTAGGTGTCTGACAGACTCCTCTGGCATCACTGACCTCCACATACAATACCACAACTTCTCTCCAGGCAGCATGTCATATGCTCTCTGTAGGTGCACATAGACACAATGCAGCTGCATCTCAGCTTCAGTGCAGAGCTTCCTCAACACTTCTGGTTCAACATTTACACTTCTGGTTCAACATTTGCATCTGTACCACTCTTACCTGGCATGAAACCATACTGCAAATCATCAATCATCACTATGTTCTCAACCTAGCTGCCACCACCCTTTACCATTACCTCATCCTGTGACAGATCAGTGTTATCCCTCACATGTTACTACAGCTCTGCAGACCACCCTTGTTCAGATAAGCAGTAGCCATACATATTCACCAACATCTCATACATCCTCTCACTTTCCAAGATTACAGTAAACAATCCAGTTAAATATACCACTGCCATGTCTCAGAAACACCAACAGCCTTTCCATTGTTAAAACCCCTCATAGCTATCCTTACATTCTCCTTGATAATCTGTTCCACCTCTTGATTAACCATACCCACCTCAGCCAACCTTCCCTCCCTCCCCCATTTTTCTCATGGAACGGGCCATCAAAGTGATGTTTCCATATGGTCTAAACACACTCCTAGCTTGGTTGTTTCACCCATATTCCTTTACCACCCTTTTGGGCTGCACATCCTTCCTGGCTGTGTGTCTCTGTCTAGCCAATAGCTACAGGCCCTATACACCATCTGTGCTGTCCAACATCACATACAACCCCAGACTCCACATCTGTATGTCAGACTCCACATCCATAGCCATGTCCAACACTCTCTTTGCCATGCACCCCATCTCTTTATACTCATGTCTACTCTCTACATTTGTCTGTCAATCCCACTTCTCCTTTGCCAACACCTTTTTCTGCATACTCTCCTGTACTTCTTCATTCCACCACCACATGTCTAGGAGCAGTCACCATCTGGACAGCATGTCTACCTGTGTCTGATTGAGCACAGTAGGGCACAGGTGCGTTAATGTAATGCTGAGTATGAGTACAAATTGGACACATCCACTGAGGGCAATCAGAAGGCCATCCCCACATATGTATGCGGTCTCACAGGCAACTATCCAACCCACCCTGTAATGGAGGTCAGCCACAGCACTTACACACACACCATAGCTAAAGCCAACCTGCTTCAGACATGTTTAGGACAAACACTACCCCTCTGGCTCAACATCATTATATAAGGATATGCACACCACATGCACCCCTACCCTCAACATTAATCAGATGCAAACTGCCTACTTACACATAATGCTATGCACGTCCATACAATGCTGCTAGGTACTGAAGTATTATTTGATGTAATGTTGTAACTACTGATACTCATTACTAGTGAGCTGTCTCTGTAAAGAACTATGGACAATGTCTGATGTCCTGTGATGTGTTTTTCCCTGTTTATGTCTTTCAGGTGTGATACAGAGGCTTCCAGTCTATGATGTCCAGGAGACAGCAGCCATAACTGAGGCCTTCCTGGAACACTACCACATCCTCTTCAGTTGGGGTCGCCAACATCAGAAGGAGAGGACAGCCCTCTGGGAAGACATCACCCAGAGACTGAACACCTTGGAGAACCATGGCTGCATGTACAAACAGGTCAGGCACAGAGCAACTGACCTGATTCGGTGTGCATGGCAATGGGCTGCTGCAGTGGCGAGGGACTGTTCCGCTACTGGTGGGGGGCCAGCCAGAGAGACCCCACTTACAGCAATGGAGGATCCCCTTGCCAACCTTGGGGTGCACCACAGAGAACAACCACTACAACATGTAGCTGGTGGGGGTGGGTGCCACCCAGGAAACTGGTGAGGAGCATCCAGGTAAGGCAAAAGTCCACATCAGTGTACTGAGGTTACATTTCAACTGTGTAGTAACAGTCATTAGATGCAGATGTCATTGCAAATTAGAGCACTGGGTGGGGTTTAGTAATTCACACGTGTCCATTTCAGGTGAAGAATAGCAAATAGTGTAATATCATAGTGTAGACTGTACCTGTGCATACATGTAGCATTACTTCTGGACCAATGGCTATTGTGAAGCTGATGACAATACCTCTCCCTCACATTACCTAGGTACCTCTCATCAACACAAGGCAGAGTAGCCTGAGGCTGGTAAGTATGAGATCTTCCTATTGTGGCTTATCAGTACCCCAGGCATTTTAAGGTCATGCATGTGGCCATGCACTGAACTGTTATAGTCAGCAAATTGCATGTATCTGCAAGATCACCTGTGGTGAGGGTTCACTGCATGATATCACAGGGACCTATTTGAATGAGATGTCACATATCAGTAGCATAACTCACAAACCTGTTATTGCAGGACATTTGGATAATGATTGCCAAAATGTGGGGACAGAGTGCCAATAGTAGGGACATATATACAGTACTGTGAGATAGTGCATATAAAAGGTGTACACACATGTCACAATGCCAGGTATGTGTGAGATATGACAATGTGAGCATAATACACATGACCAAAGCCATGCAACCTGTCATGTGACCTATAATCTGTACAATGCAAATGTGAAACATACATCTCTGTTAGGGGAACATCTATGTGGAGTGGAAACAGTCCAAGAAGCTAGATGCATATGTGTGGACAGGAGGAAGCTCATACTGGGGTATATCAGTGTGTGATACAACCACAGCAGTTGATCAGATTGGGTACACACCTGCCATCAATTATGGACCCCTGGTGTACCTGCATATAACAGTCAGCTCACATACCAGGATTATCTCAACACAGCCCCACAGTTGCCTGCTACAGCAAAAGCCATGGTTCGCATACAGCCTAACATGCTGTAAAGGGATTGAATGCTATGGATACATACACACAGCATTGCGTATGCCATGGAATAACAGTGCAGATAGTCATCAACAGGTGTACAAGAGATGGTGCAACAGTGAAAGTTTGAAGAAGTGGACATCCCTACACATATGTTGGGAAAATAATCCAAGAAATGTCCAGGGAGGCTTCCAGAAGCCATACAGCAACAGTGATGGGGTATCAGACATCTCTGGTAAGTAATGGGTGTGTAGTACAAATAACAACAATCTTCCATGGCCTCCACATGTCTTGGGTATAAGGTGTGTTTTGACGATGGCAGCTGTTCCTCACAACACACAACAGCCAGTTCTGGGTAACGTCTGGACGACAAGACATCAACTTTTCAAAACGCATGTGTGGAAGTGTGTGAAGGTGTTTTGAGACCAGGGTTGAACTCTCTTTGTGTACAATTAGGTCATGTTAGTTTGGCACAGTAGCAGCACTGCACAACAGCAGAACAGCACTACCCACACAGTGAAGCAGGCTAATATTATGACCACATCTAAACACCCATCCCTTGTGGCTATGATCTGTCTGATGTCTGCAACATAGCTGTGGATGGGGAGGTATCCTAAGATTGCACACAGCAATGGGGCACACCCTATATCCAAATGAACAAAAGGATGGATTCACAAGAACACAATCAACAGTCAGCTGTGGCAAAGCCAGAGGCCACACCTACATATGAAACACAGTCTGTGTGTTGACCTGACAAGTGCTGTGCACAGGAGATGGCCTTGCAATCGGACAGATTTGGAGGTGTTTGTCAAGGGAGAGTTTGCAAACATTGCCATGTTGAGATGTGCCATGCTGAGAAACACCACCCCAAGAGGACTGAATGCTGTACTGAGAGCAGCAGTTGCTTTACCAATGTATTGGTTTATGGGTGAGCACCTTCTGCAAGCCAGCTATTGTAATACTAACATGTACGATATGCCATTCCTACCTGATGTGTATGTTTCTCATTCAAAATGCACAGGTTACATGTCATACAAAATGGTGGAAATCTCATGGCAATATTAATGTGGTCTCATGTGATATGTCACAAAACCCTTGCATGTTAAGACAGGTGTGTACATTTACTATATCAACTGTCAATTTATGAAGTTGTTTGAGGAAATGTCCTTGTTTTCACATACATGTATTGCAGGTTATGACAACTGTGAATCGCAGTATGACATTAAAAGTAGGGTCACAAATCCACTGGTCAAACTAGTAATATACCAGAACAACATAGGGGGGTATGTGCAGCAGACAGGGAGTATGACCAACATATTGAAATAGTTGTGAAAACTCTGTACAGTTTGTAGTTATGTTCCCTAGGTTTTGCCACAGTGCTATACAGGTGAACTGCACTGATGTCTACATGGGTGTAGTGTGTTCTAGGTGAAGGCTCAACACATACTAAAGGCACTCACACATTCCAGTGGTGTAAAGCAGTAGTAAAACTAAGTTGAAAGGTATGCACTGCATGATGTTGGGGCCGTATCCAGAGTGTGTCTGTTGTGGTGTGAGTGTGTCAAGACTGTCACCCTCTGCCTGAAGTGAGGTCTGTGTAATGCCTGTGGGAAACCTTGTGTTTGTGTGAGTGTGTGTGACTGTGAGTGAGTGAGTAAGTGAGTGAGCGAGTGAGTGTGTGTATGAGTGAATGTGTGTATATAATAGCAAACCGTATAATGATGTTATTAATGTACATCTCTTGTCTTTTTCTCATGGGTGGGCATGGTGGTCCCAGTCCCTCCCACTATAAAAGTGAAGTTAGCTTGTTTGGCGACTCTGACCATGATGACAACCATAGTGGGGCACAGGTGGGGTTATCATGGGCTGCAGCTGTGTCACCAGTTGGCATTCCACCTTTGTCAACCCCATCCCCACACATGGTCACAATTCCCACACATTCCCCGTCACCAGTGGCCACAAGTGAAGGACAACCTGGGTGCAGGCACAGGACATGAAAGTGTAGAGACTATGGCAAGTGAACAGCCAGCCACTAGCCATAGCCAGACTGCTGCTGATATCACACACAGGCAGACGGGCAGGGGTGGTCAAAGGAGGATTGCTGCCTGTCCAGCTCATGTAGCAATTGCCAAGGAGGCAGTTACCATGCGCATTTTTCTGGGCTGTAATGGGTGCTCAGGCATGTAATGAACACAACACCAGACAACTGCACAGGGTTATGGCAGAACATCTCCCTGGTGCTCATGGCTGCTCCAGTACCTTGTTGTAGCCAGGTTTGAGGGCAGACAGATCATGGCTAGATGGTTGGGTGAGATTGGGGCACTCAGCTGTGGAATATCTGTGCTTGAATGTTTGGCAGGGGAGAGGCGGTAGCCACATGGACGTAACTCAGCACCACAGTCAACTGGGGGTTCATGTGGCTTTCCACTGTTATGCTGCTGTAGTGGCAGTGACACCAGCAGTACTGAGGGTGGTGTGCTCTCCACACCATGATATAGCAGGCCATGGGCATGTGGTTCCAGGCCGGTCCCAACAGGGTTGCGGTTCCAGCAGACAACAATCACCATCGGGGAGAAGTACTGCCTCGAGCCTTGGGCCTGGTGGTGCCAGTTAGACCTGTGGCAGGTCCAGTTCCTGAGTCCATGGCCAGAGATGGTGAACTGTACACCCTGCCATGTATGGCTCACAGCTGTCCACAAAGTATCAGTGTAGGGCAGCCACATGGTGTGACTGTGTGCAGGCACACACACAAACACACACACACACACACACACACACACACACACACACACACACACACACACACACACACACACACACACATCACAATCAGGAAAGAGGTCACCTCCACACACATGCACCAAACATGCATAGGCCATATCATTCCTACATCCCAAACACACACCCATAATGTCAGCCAAATGGCACAGCCTAGGCCTCTGGCAAACTCGCACAACACCCTGTGCATATGATAAAACCTGTGCCAGATCCCTACTATCCGCACCATCGATGCAGGGACATGCAACTATGGTTCTGATGCACAGGGTGACCATACTAAATTGTAGCTATGTAATGTTGTGTAAGCTGCTGTCATCTGGCATGGATAAGGGATACACCTCAGAGTGTGTGTACAGTTTTGGACATTGTGCATTCTTGCCATTAGTAATGCTGAGTGAATGTGTTCTCACAGTCTGTATTCTGTTTGTATCCTAGGTGTCTGTGTGTCACCAGGATGTGGGCCTGAAGGAAGTCCAAGGGTATGGCAGTGTGATAACACATGAATCATGTCATGGGCAAGGTACAGTTCAATCTGCTCAGATGTCCAAGGTCTGCGTAACTAAATGCATATGCCTCACAGCTTATAGTGCCGAGTCTTGTATATAGGTATGTGGTGATTGACATACTCTGTTGCACAGTAGAGAATGGTCAATGTAGTGGGTTGAACACACCTACATTTGGTGATAACCACACCCCCAGGGGATATTACATTGACCAAACACACAGGGATTACTGTACACACACACACACACACACACACACACACACACACACACACACACACACACACACACACACACACTCACACACACACACACAATTGCCAGTACTGGGATCCATAGGTGTATAGAGCCATATGTGTGGTCAGTGTGAATAGCCATGAAGGCTGTACAACTGCTTATAAGTGCCATTCCACTGAAACAGAAATCACCGAGCATAGGTTCATAGGTTCATACTAGGCTATCTGCCCTAGGGCATTTATAAGCCTAGCCAGAGTGTGTTTGGCTTTCGCCACCCATTTTAAATGAATTTTGCTATGCTCTTTTTCGAGGTTAGTATACTGTGCCTCTGTCTAACAGTGACACAGAAGTGATACCCGGGGTAAACCTACTATCTCCCATCCACTCATCAAGATTCCTCTTGAAGAGAGTCAATGAGGGACTCTGCCTAACCTGGACTGGGATTTTATTCCAGAGTGAAGGGAGCCTCTGGGTTATGAATCTGTCCCTCCAGCATGTCCTATTTATTTCAGTGTTGAGGTTCAAGTCTCTCGAGCACGTAGCTTGATGGGATTTGGATTTTCTGTGGTGCAGCATGTCCATTAATTCCAGGTTGGACATGGCTTTATACGTCAGGCACAGATCGCCTCTGCGCAGGTGGTATGCCACTGAGTAGAGCTGGAGTTTCTTTAACCGGGCAGCATATGGCATCTGTTTGAGCCCTTTGATCCTCTTGGTGAGGTACTTTTGGGGTCTTTCCAGTTGCTGCAGGTGTCTGGTAAGGTACATCCCAAAAGGGGCATTGTACTCAATTATGGGCCTGATAAGGGATGAGTAAAGAGGCACAATGACCTCCCCTGATCTAGATGTGAATCCCTTCATGATTAGGTGGGCTATATAAAATGTTTTTCTATCCACTTTGGCCACGTGGTTGTCAAATGAGAGATTGCTATCAACTTGGGCCTGGTGGTGCCAGTTAGATCTGTGGCAGGTCCCTAATTAATTCTTCCATACTTAATGGATTACCACCTATGTGGTAATTTGTGGGCACTTTGTTTTTGCCAAAGGGGATGACTATACACTTTTTGGCGTTTAGCTAGAGGCCATGGCTCTGGCACCAGTTGTCTGTTTCTATGAGGCCCTTTTGTAGGATGCTTGTGTCGGCTGGAGAGTTGATTATGGCACCCAGATTGCAGTTATCTGTGAACTTGGTCAGCCACAGTCCTTCCGTGTTAGCCTGTACCTCCGAGAAATATATACCGAACAAGAGAGGTCCCAGGACTGAGCCTTGTGGGATGCCACTTGTAACTAGTTTGGAGTCTGACATGGCTCCAGCAATTCTAACCATGTGGGTTCTGTTCTTGAGCCAGTTTGCAACCCATCTAGTGACATAGGGGTTTATATTTAAGCTGGTGAGCTTATCTATAATGCCCGAGTGGGGTATTGTATCGAAGGCTTTTGCAAGGTCCAGGTAGGCTGTGTGGGCCACCTTCCCCTCATCAATGGCCTTGGTGACCATTTCAAAGAAATCAACCAGGTTTAAGGGGCAGGATCTGCCCTTAACAAAGCCGAACTGGGTAGAATCCAGTGTCTGTAGGTCCCCAATATATTTATGAGGTCCATAGCTTTGCAGACCAAGCTAGTCAGGCTTATGGGGCGATAGTTTCCAGGATCCTTTGAGGCACCACCTTTGTGGAGAGGGACCACTGTTGCTGTACGCCACTCTTTGGGTACATATCCTGTAGTAAGGCTGAGATTGAACAGTAGTTTTATGTTTGGGTTTAGTTCTTCTTGGAGTTCATGTAGGATGCAGCCCGGGACACCGTCTGGTCCCATTGATGCTGTGTTTTTTGCTTTGGAGAGGGCGGCTCTTACCTGAGCATCTGAGATGTCAGGGGGGCAGCACTCTGCTGGGATAGATATTTGCCCTTTTGGTAGGGAAGGGGGGGAGAAGTTTGCGCTGAACCTGTCAGCTAGGATGTTGGCAATGTCTGTGGGTTTGGTGTATTGTTTGTCATTTTGGACTAATTCTGAGCATATCTGGGGATTCCCACCCAGGTTCCTAACATAACTAAAGAAAGCCTTGTGATTATCCTTAGTGTCCTTTGCAATTTTTCTCTCGAAGCTGGCCTTAGATGATTTTATGAGTGCCCGTAGTTTTTTGCTAATACTGATCAGAGATGCCTTCCCTTTTTGGGATTTTGCTGTATCATGTACTAGCTTCCTCCTTCTATTGTATAGTTTGTTTATGGCTGGGGTCCACCAGACAGGACGCCTAACTTTGGATGATTGGGTCTTGGTTTTATTTGGGATTGCATGATCTATGCATTCCTGAAGGTGTTCATAGAATGCGTTTATAAAGGATTCTGCGGTCTGGGCCGTATTTTCCACAGGCCCGGGGGCTTTGAATGATTTCACCTCGGTTTTGAGGAGTGTGAAATTTGCTTTAGAGAAGTTTTTCACTGTGGTTTTCTGGACAGGGGCTGGGGTCGGGATGTGAATATCTAGTGAGATTAGTTTATGGTCTGATCTTACCAGTGAGGGATACACTTCTGGTCTGGAGCATAGAGTTCCCACCCTATGTTGGTGATGATCAGGTCCAGTATGTTTTCCCCTCTTGTGGGAGTGGCAACAAGTTGTTCCATACATTTGAGTTTATAAATTCTAGGAACCTTCGGGCTAGGGTGTTGGAGCTAGAGTAATGCTCCCAGTCTATGTTAGGGTAGTTGAAGTCGCCCAGTATATAATGGTGTTTGGAGAGACCTTCATATTTTCCAGTGTTCTCAGGAAGGCCGAGTGGGGTTCCTGGGTTTGGGAGGGTGGTCTGTAGCAGGCTATAAACTGGAAGGCAGTTTTACCCACTGTTAGTTGCACATGGATAGTCTCTGATGCTTCGTGCTGTGCCATCAACCTGGAGGTGTGGGTATCTTTGACGAATATTGATACTCCCCCTCCTTTTGTGGTTCGGTCCAAGTTTTGGGGCTGAAAAACATGGTATGAGGTATAACCTGGTAGTGCTGGGGTGCGGGAGCCTTGAACCATGTTTCTGTTACTGCACAGATATTGATGTTCTCCATGCTAAGAGAGTTTCGAGTGCATGCATCTTGAGGTTTAGACTTCTGGCGTTGAGTAGCATTACTCTTAGTTTCTTATCCCTTGTGATACCTATGGAGGTGGGTTTGTCTTTTGAGCCTTTCCTAAAAAAGGCACTATGGGGGTGGCAAGAGCCTTTGTCAATATCCGAAAGCCCAAGGGTGACAGGTGCAAGCCGTCCCTAGCGAAGTATCGTGGCTTGTCGAGCATGTCATCCCAGGCAGACAGGCATTGGATCCCCTTTGAATGACACCAATACTTAAGCCAATTGTTGAAATTGATCATCTTGTCTTCATATTGTGGCATCATTCTTGGTGCGGGTAAGATGCTACTCAAGGTCAGGGTCATACCAGCCTGGGCTACATGCTCAGAGAGCTCCTCTATGTCTCTTTTCATGCAGTCCAGGGAGGTATGTCTCAGGTCATTCACACCAGCACGGACAATGACTGAGTCATATTTGTACTTGCCTTGGAGTGACCTGAGTGCTTGTGTTATGTGACGGATCCTAGCGTCTGACAGGCAGCTCACCGTGACCTTCTCCTTGTTCAGCCTGGTGAGCGGGACGTCAGTGTGCATGATAATAGAGTCACCTATTACAAGTGTATCAGGTGTGTTGTTTAGCCTTAAGGGCTGTGATTGTTCGGCACACTGGCTTTGTGAGCTATGTGTTGCACGTGTTTTGTTTTGGGGTAGCGGTTGCTTGGGTGTCTGCTTTGGAGGTCTCTGCTGCTTAGGCAGATTTTTATTTAGAGCCTCCGGGTATGTTTTTGTGTGTTTATGTGTTTGGTTTGCTGTCGTGGTAGGTCTATGTGAGACTGGAATTGTAGTGAGTGTGGTTTCCTTCTCCTCCTGACTGGTTACGCCAGTACTGAGTTGAGAGAGCTTAGCCTCCAGTTTGGCTATATGGTTGCATCTCTCACATGTGTTGGAATTTGTTGGGAGGAGGAGAGGGTTGTCTGTGTACATGAGGCAGTTGTAACATTGCCTCAAGATTCCCAGATTCACCAGCTGGACCGGAGAGGAGATTGACAACTGACCTTTGGACATGCTAGAATAGTATTGAGAATTCCTTTATAATTGAAAAAAGGGCCAATGGGGAACAAAGTACTCAAGGGGAGTTTGTGAGGGTGTAGTGCTTTTAATTTTTTAGTGCTGACTTATATAATTGCTTTAGTGAGCAAGTGCCAGGCTTTAGAGTGGGAATAGGGTGTTTATTATGAGAACTAGATCAGTTCTAAGGGAAAAAGTGAAGAGCAGACTTTGTGGAGCCGAGAATGGTTTAAACCCAATTAAGCGGCGCTGCCCGATGCTGCGTTATGCGCAAAATTGCACAAAGCCGCGCTAAAGCGGGTTTTATACAGGGGGACTTGAAAGAGCTAGAAATTGGCCCAAAACGGCCAATAGACTACCAGATTCTTGTGCTGGGAACACTCCTCCAGGGATAGATAGGCTGCTCCAAGCTCCCCACTGCCACTGGTGAACAATGAAGCCTCCCTTTAACCAAGAAAGGAAATGGGCAACACAGGAACTTTCCAAAAGTCCAGAATACAGCAAAGCCTGTATTTGGACTACTCTAGGTCATGAAAGATGGGAAACAAGGATAATTTTTTTTCTTTTTTGCAACAAACAGCAGGAAAGTGCAATAAATATGTAACACAGGCTAGTGCACTTGAGTGTGTAGCCTCAACAGGTAAATGCAACAAACAGGGCAAACTTTAAAAGTGCAGGTGCAAAAACAACTTTAAACAGTTTAAAACAATTCAAGAAGCAGAAATACTTGCAGTTTAGCTAGATCAGACAGTTGCCCAGGTAGTAGCAGGAAATAAAAAACACTTTTATCAGGTTAGCAGTCCCTCTTTTAGCCTCTCTGCTGCTAGCTCCACTCTGCAGGACCACAAGGAGCTTGGCTGAGTAGTAACAAGTGCACAAACCGCGCCAAAATGGGTTTTATACAGGGGGACTTGAAAGAGCTAGAAATTGGCCCAAAACGGCCAATAGACTACCAGATTCGTGTGCTGGGAACACTCCTCCAGGGATAGATAGGCTGCTCTAAACTCCCCACTGCCACTGGTGAACAAAGAAGCCTCCCTTTATCCAAGAAAGGAAATGGGCAACACAGGAACTTTCCAAAATTCCAGAATACAGCAAAGCCTGTATTTGGACTACTCTAGGTCAGGAAAGATGGGAAACAAGGATATTTTTTTTTCTTTTTTGCAACAAACAGCAGAAAAATGCAATAAATATGTAACACAGGCTAGCGCACTTGAGTGTGTAGCCTTAACAGGTAAATGCAACAAACAGGACAAACTTTAAATTACAAGCACAAAAGCATGCTAAAGCTGGCTTTAAAGCAGGGGGTTAGAAAGAGCTAGGAAATGGCTCAAAACGGCCAATAAGCTACAGGTCACTGGGCTGGAACCACTCCTCAAGGGACAGATAGGCTGCTCAGAGCTCCCCACTCTCACTGGTGAACAAAGAAGCTTCCTCCTATCCAAATAAGGATATGGGCAACACAGTAACTATGACACAGCCCAGAGATCAGCAATACCTGAAGACTGGACTAGATTTTTTTTTTTTTACAAAGTAGCAGAAATTAGGTACAGAAACAAAGTAAATGCTTTAATTCGGCTAGCACACTTGAGTGTGTAGTCTACCAGTTAAACTAAGCAAAAACAAACTTTAAAAGTGCAAAAAAACTCAGAAATACAGGCAGGAATGCAATAAAACAACTTTGCAAAGCTTATTTAGTTAAAGAAACAGAGAAGTCTATATATACAGAAAAGCAGCTAAAACACACAAACACTTCAGATGCAGTGCAACCTAGAGCACTTGAGTTGTAGCAATATTAAGGCAATTACAGTTATAATAAATGCTCTGAAATATACTCTATATTTCCAAAATGTTTGAGAAGCACAGTCAGAACACAAAGAGGTTTAGGCAAAAAAAAAAAAGTTTTTTTTTTTTTGAAAGGGAAAAAGGAGAAACAGAAGGCCTTATCAAATGTTCTCTCTGTACTAGGTAGAATGAGCTAATGACACTAGACTGGGAGGAGTGTCACAGATCAGATTTACAGTAGGGGCGGGCAACTGCAAAGCCACCAAGTATAAGAGCAAGACACCAACTGGGCGGAAGGGTGGGGACAATAGCCTACAGCCAGTAGCACTAGAGAAAGCCACAAACAGATAAAGATTTGTAAAGATCCAGAATTATTTAACTGCAGACAAATCAGTTACTTGTGCAAATTAGTTAATAGCAATAAAATACACTTGAAGACTTAAAAGCAGACAATAAAAGTGCTATATATTAATTGTTAAAAACAATAATCTGTATAAATAATCGAAAAAAAACCAGGATACTTATATATCTCAGCTAACAGCTGCAGTCAACAACTCTTATCCACTCTGCTCAGTGTGTATAGACAGAAACCCTATCAAAGTTAGGGCTTAAATACCAGAAGAACAACTTTTTTTTTTACAAGAATACAAAAGAACCAGCCTCCACTCAGCAGACTATTAACACAATATAGCCAAGTTAAAGAGAGGCTTCAGCTAGAAACAATAGCCTACAGCCAGTAGCACTAGAGAAAGCGACAAACAGATAAAGATTTGTAAAGATCCAGAATGCTTTTAACTGCAGACAAATCAGTTACTTGTGCAGATTAGTTAATAGCAATAAAATATACTCGAAGACTAAAAAGCAGACAATAAAAGTGCTATATATTAATTGTTAAAAACAATAATCTGTATAAATAATCGAAAAAAAACAGGATACTTATATATCTCAGCTAACAGCTGCAGTCAACAACTCTTATCCACTCTGCTCAGTGTGTATAGACAGAAACCCTATCAAAGTTAGGGCTTAAATACCAGAAGAACAACTTTTTTTTTTACAAGAATACAAAAGAACCAGCCCCCACTCAGCAGACTATTAACACAATATAGCCAAGTTAAAGAGAGGCTTCAGCTAGAAACAATAGCCTACAGCCAGTAGCACTAGAGAAAGCCAC
>NC_056740.1:535945824-536098324 GCF_019279795.1 Protopterus annectens | reverse complement strand
TTATTTTAAAATGTGGTAACCAGGTAAGTGAGCTGGTCCAAGGACCCTTTTTGGCTGCATAATGCAAAAATTCAACAATTATTACTAAAGAGTAGCTACTGCTAACACCATTGTAGTTAATATAGTTGTACATCTTTTTTTTGATTTTTCACTCCCATCCTACTTCTTGACAATCATCAACTGCTTCTCAGCAAATGATCCATTCATTTTATCATCACTGAAGGTGACAGTCAGCAGAGTGGCACCATTATCTAGGCAGCCATCAGGTGTGGATTTAGTTTTTACCTTTTTTGGCCATACATCCTCACCTAGTGCTATTATGGAAGATGACATGTACAATGGGCATTAATGATGGGCAGTTCACCAAGAAGCAACCCTGCCCATCAGCCTTGAAGCACAGGAGGTGGTTTAACCAGCCTTCACTTGAGAAATTATACCTTCCTTATGTGCTGTCCAGGCATGCACAACTTCCCTTCCTCCTTCCTAGAGATGTGAGTGGACTTCAGCACTCTACTTCCCTTCATAGGTTCATAGGTTCATAAGTTAGCACTAGGCTAACTACCCTTGCGAGCCATTTTAAGCCTAGCCAGTTATCCCCTGTGAGATTCAAACCTTATACCTTATGTTTGTAAGGCAAACACCTTAACCATTAGGCCACCTTCCCTTACCATTTCTGACTGGTTACTCAAGTGTTAGGGCCATTAACTGAGTTCCACTCACTTTGGTTGCTGTGATGTTTATTCCGTCTGATCCACGGAGCCAGACTTAGAAGAATTTGTTGCCATAAAACGCCTCCATAACTAAGGAATAAAAGAAACTTGAGTTTCAAAAAGAAAGACGTGTTTCAGAGAGAGAGAGAGAGAGAGAGAGATGAGAGAGAGTTACTGTAGTTGGATGTTGAAAGAGGTAGTCACTCAAGCAGGAGTTTAGGAATTAAAAGAATATGGTAAAACAAAAGGTAGGGAGTGACAGAAGAATAAGGTAATGGCAATGCATTTTCACTGAGTAGGGGTACTAAGGTGATCAAGCAGGGAGTTTTTTATGCCACTTGGGAGAGATTTCCAAACTACAAGGCAAAGTCAAGGGCTGATGACCTAAAGGAATTCATACATGTTTTGCATGAAACACAGGAGGGAAGAATACTAGTGGTTGGGGACTTAAATTTACCAGGAAAAGACTGGAATACTTTGATTCAAAAGCATTAGTAAAGGAATTATTCAAAACATATGTTCAATTGCTTCAAATTGTAAATAAACCTACCGGGGCACAGAGCATACTAGTCATTGTTTGCGTTCATAAAGAAATTACTGTTAATTCTTGTCAAGTTTTACCACCACTGATGTGCAATGATCATGGGGGATAAAGGTTAATTTGTTGCTAGATAATTGCTAAAGTGCCAAACTGACATCTAAACCAATGCAGAGAAGATTAATTACAGATTATATGGAAGCAAAACAGTTACTATGTAAAAACTAGAGTGATGCAGTCAGTGGAAAAACTGCAGAAAGGATGTGAAAAGTTTTGAAAGAGAAATTGTTTGAGTGCAAAAAAAAATGGTTAACATCAGGATCTAGGCATACAACATCAGGGGAATATATTTCCATAAAAACAAGATATCTGATAAGGTTGTTGTGTCTTTCAGCTTTTCCCGGTTAGGGGTCGCCACAGCGGAACTCCGGTCCGCTAATGACTGGCAGTAGATTTTTACATGCCGAGTTGCCGGCCCTGACGCACAACCTTCAACGAAGGTACACCCATTCACGCATGTCTCCACACAGAAGAAGCTCTAGGTGAGAATCGAACAGGACAAAGTCTTAATGTGAGGCGACAACGCTACTGCAGCACCACCACCGCAGTAAGATAGGCAAAAAATATAAGAAATGGTGGAAGAGAGATCAAACTACTGCTTTGAAAACTGAAATAAACAAGCTGGACAAACAAATTAAGTACAGTGTGAGACAAGGTCAAGGAAAATTTGAAGAAAATTTATATAAAGATATTGAACATAATAAGAAACCACTTTATAGATACATAAGATGTGGAAGGAGTAAAGACAAAACTACTTGATAAACTGAGGGCAGATTCTAAACTTTATTCTCAGACACACAGATTATAGATATGTTTACAAAATTTTATGGAAAACAGTTTGGCTTCACAAAGGGGGTGTTAAGTTGTCCTGGTTATATTCAGGTAACCTCAGATGTTGAAATCAAATTAGATTATCTTGAAAAAGAACTATGCAAACTGGATCCAAACAAAGCACTTGACGAACACAGAATTAGTAATAATGACCTGAAAACACTTCAGCAAGAACTTGCAGTACCATTATAACTATTATTCACTAGGTCATATAAATATGGGAGGATTCCTCAAGATTGGAGACATGCGCTTATTAAACCTGTCTTTAAGGGAAAGGGGAGTAGGATAAACCCAGAGTTATACAGACCCTTACGTCTACTTTCATGTGGTGGATAAATAATGGAGAAGGTAATATTGGAAAAGTTATTGTCAGAATTGATAGGATGGGACTTGAGACCATATATCAACATGCATATGTTAAAAATAGATCTATTACCACCTGTAACATGATGTTCTATACCAATATAATAATAGCTACGAATGAAAAATTGTGTTGTGATGTAATTTATATAGATCTAACTTCAGCACTTGACAGGGTCAGACACAAAATACTGATCTATAAATTAGAACAACTAGATATTGAGGTAATCTTGATAAGATAGATAGCTGCATGGCTTACAAATTGGACATGGCAGGTATTGTGCAGCAATTGGACAGGTGAAACAGTCAGTTTGTCCCACAGAGCTCTGTCCTAGGCCCATACTTGTTTATATTTAATTTCCGACCTATGATTTTCATCTAAGATGTTCTACAGCCTGTGTGCAGATGGCATGAAATTGGGTAAACTGATGATATGTGTTACAGGTAGGGCATCTCTGCTAAAGAACTTGAGTAAATTGACCATTTGGGCAGAGGTGAATAATATGCTAAGAAATACATCAAAAACTAAGCATATGAGATTTGGAAGGCATAAATTGAAAGGCATACCTCTCAACCTGTCAGTGCAAGAAATATGAAGAAAGCCAAGAATAAGTGGGGGGGGGGGCAAAGCTCAAAAATAGGGACAGATTTTAAATATTGATCCTATTTACTCCTATAAACTTACCAAATTGCTAGAATAACAGGTTTTGCATTATTATGTATTTTTGAAGGATATGAAATTGAAACTCAAACATCTGCCATTATTTAGTGACTTCAATCCTCATTTATTTGCCAGAAAACCACAAATTTTATGAGGAACAGACCAAAAATATGACACAAAAATCTGGATATTGTGCAACAATCTGGACAGTGAAGAGGTATGTTGAAAGGTGAATATTTAATACAGCACACAGTGATTGAAACTGTAGAGTCATCTAAGGACCTGGGTATATGCGTAGCTCCATCTTTGAGGTTTTCTATTCATATCACCCAGTTGGTTAATAACAGTTATAGAACTATAGGTTTTATAAAATGATTTATAAAGTTTAGGAAATCAGAAATGATGAAGCCATTGTTTGTTAATTAAGTTAGATCCAAACTTGAGTATGGAATGACAACATGGAACCTTATAAGAAAACAAGCACAAGTAAACTGGAAAGAATACAGCGGAAGTATACCATGGGCATCCATGGATATGAAAATTTAAGGGGTCTATATTATGTCGAACTAAAACAAGTTTGAACGTTGTAATATCGAACCCTAAAGTCTGAAAGTGGAAAATAGCGAAGCCACTGCACATCAACTTTTTTCCCAGGTAAAAAAATAGGTGGGCCATTTCCGGGACTTTGCTGTTTCCTCCATTGTGGTGCGATCTCGGAGTTGGTATATTTAAGTAGGGGTGGTGAGGGGCACAGCCTCCCACGTTGGGGGGTGTGGGGGGCAAAGTCCCCCACTTCAGTTTAAGTTTAAGGTTAAGTTTTTTGTTTTGTTTTTTTGTCATGGAACAGTGATTTTTTTCCCCTGGGAAAAAAATCACTGTACTATGCTTTTGGTTTTGTTGGGTTTCGGACAGTAGGGTTTGATATTACAACGATCAAACTTTTGTAAGTTCGACGTTGTGATATAGACCCAAATTTAAGTCATTATGAAAGACTAAAATATCTAAACTTTTACAATGTCTCATATATATATATATATATATATATATATATATATATATATATATATATATATACACACACACACACACACACACACATATATATTTAAGAGGAGATCTTATTCAGGTATAAAGGGCATTTCAAGATAACTACGTCTGGGAATGTTTGGGGTTATCAAAAAGTAGTAGAGAACCATCAGACAACCTATGTAGAAGATACTATAGGAATGAGAGTTATAATAATTGCTTCTCTGAGAGAGCAGTTGATGCATGGAACAGAAACAACGCACTAGTTTAAATATTGTTAAGGGCAGCCTGGTCACTTATTATGGGAACAACTGTTTAGGTATATTGGCAGGCTAGAAGGACATTAATGCCCCTGCTTGAAAACATTTGTATGTATGGTTTCACTGAGGATTGAACACAGAACCATCTGCATGTGAAGAAGACATGATAACCACTACACTACAGAACCTACATGCTAGGTTCTTGGATAAAAGAAGTTTTTCTGTTCACCTGTGAGAGAGGGGAGCTTTGAGCAACCTATCTGTCCCTGGAGGAATGGTTCCAGCCCAGAAGTTAGTAGTTTATTGGCCATTTTGGGCTAATTTCTATCTCTTTCATTTCCCTACTATAAAAACCGTTAAATTATTCCCGGCTCCACTAAGTCTCCTCTTCAGTTTTTCCCTTGAAACTTGTCTAACTCTCAGCTTAAGCACTCAAAAACCATCTTACAGCCCAGCACTTGCTCAGACCTAATAGCAAGCACTGATATACCCTGCCTCTGATTGTTCAGCAGGGCAAGGCTCTTTATTCACCTCTCACCAACCAAGCAACTAAGCAGCTCACCCTACTATTCAGGCATGACCAAAGGGCAACTTCAGGTGCACTCTCCAGTCCAGCTGGTGAATCTGGGTATCCTGAGGCAATGTTACAACTGCCTCATGTACACAGACAACCCTCTCCTCCTACCACAAAACACTAACATATGCGAGAGATGCAATTATACAGCCAAACTGGAAGCTAAGCGGTCTCCACCCAAGACTGGAACAGACAGTCAAGAGGAGAAGGTTAACACTTGCACCACAACTCCAGCTCCACACAGACCTACTAAAACAGCACTGGCAAAAAATACACATAAATGCACAAAATCATACTCAGAGGCTCTAAATAAAAATCTGCAAAAGCATCAAAGACCTCCAAAGCAGACACCCAAGCAACCTGCACTTCCCATCACAAACCAGACAACACATAAAACACAAAATCAGTGTGCCGCACAATCACAGCCCTTAAGGCGAAATAACATACCTAACACACTAGTAATAGGTGACTCTATAATCAGACACACTGATGCCCCACTCACTAGGCTGGACAAGCAGAAGGTTACTGTTAGCTGCCTGTCGGGAGCCAGAATCTGCCACATAACTCAAGCACTCAGGTCACTCCAGAACAAGTACAGATATGACTCTGTCATTGTTCATGTTAGTGTGAATGACCTGAGATGTACCTCCCTGGACTACATGAAAAGAGACATGGAAAGATCAATTTCAACAATTGGCTAAGCTTCTGGTGTCATTCAAAGGGGATCCAGTATTTGTCAGCCTGGGACGACATGCTCAACAAGTCTAGTTGCTTCGCAAGAGATGGCTTGCACCTGTCACCCTTAGGCTTTTGAATACTGGCCAAGGCTCTTGCTGCCCCCATAGTGCCTTTTTTAGGCAAGGCTCGAAAGTCAAACCCACCTCCATAAACAGATAATTAACAAAAAACTGAGGGTTATGCTACTCAATGCAGGAGTTTAAATCTCAAAATGCACGCGCTCGAAGCATTCCTCAGTATGGAAAAAGTCGACATCTGTGCAGTAACTGAAACCTGGTTCAAGGCTCCAGAGAGCACCCCAGCATTACCGGGCTACAACTCATACTACCTGTTTCGGCCACAGAACATGGACCAAAACACAAAAGGAGGGGGTGTATCCATATTCATCAAGGATACCTATACCTCCAGGTTAGTGGCACAGCATGATACCTCTGAGATCATCCATGTGCAACTAACATCGGGCAAATCTGCAAAGCAAATTGTGGCCTGCTACAGATCACCCTCCATGACCCAGGACTGCCACTCAACCTTTCTGGAGACACTGGAAAACATGAAGGTCCTACCAAACACCCTGATATTAGTCGATTTCAATTACCCTACTATTCACTGGGAAAACTACTCGAGTACAAATTCCCAGGCCCAGTGCTTCCTGGAATTCATCAACTCAAGCATCCTGGATCAGCTGGTAAACTCCCCTACCTGAGGTGAAAACATATTGGACCTGGTCATCACCAACATGGGCGACAGGTGTTCCACACTGGAGGTCAACCCGTCACTGGTTAGATCAGACCATAAACTTATCACTCTGGATGTCCACACCCCACCACCACCACCACCCCCAATTAAGGAAACCACAGTAAAAAACTTTTCTAAAGCAAACTTCACCTTACTTAAGACACTTTACGTAAGTTTCACAGCCCCCACGCTAAAGGATAGCGCTGCCCAAGATGCAGAAACCTTTACAAATGCACTCTATGAGCACCTACACAGATGAATGGATCATGCCATCCCTAGCAAAACCAAGACTCACTTCTCTAAGAGAAGGAAACCAGTTTGGTGGACCCCTGCAATAAACAGGCTATACAATAGAAGGAGGAAACTAGTTCAGAAAAAAAGCAAATCCCAAGAAGGAAAGACATCCCTGATCAGTATCAGTAAGAAACTGAGGTCCATCATGAAATCATCCAAGGCTAACTTCGAAAGAAAAATAGCCAAGGATTCAAAAGATAACCACAAAGCCTTTTTTAGCTATGTTAAGAATCTAAGTGGCAACTCGCAGATATGCACTGAACTAGTGCAAAATAGCACAAAATATACTGAACCTACTGATATTGCCAACATTCTGGCAGATAGAGTCAGTGCAAGCTTCACCCCCCCCCCCCCACCTCACCTCCAAAAGGGCCCACAACAATACCGGAAAAGTGTAGTGTCCCAAAAATCACAGAAGCATAGGTGAAAACAACCCTTTCAAAAGCCAAAAACACAGCGCCGATGGGACCAGATGGTGTCCAAGGCTACATCTTGCACGAACTACAGAATGAACTAACCCCCCACTTAAACACGCTGTTCAACCTCAGCCTCTCCACAGGCTACATGTCCATAGAATGGTGCACAGCAACAGTTATTCCTCTCCACAAAGGAGGGGCCACAACTGACCCTGATAACTATCGCCCCATAAGCCTGACTAGCCTGGTCTGCAAGGCTATGGAGCGCATCATCATGGAACTCATTAACAAAGCTCAAAATACTTGACCCGACCCAGTTCAGCTTTGTTAAGGGCAGATCATGCCTACTAAACCTGGTTGACTTCTTTGAGACAGTCACCAAGGCCATAGATGAGGGAAAGGTGGTTCACACTGCCTACCTTGACCTCGCAAAGGCTTTCGACACCATTCCCCACTCGGGTATTACAGAAAAACTCACCAGCCTGAACATAAACCCCTACGTCACAAGATGGGTTGCCAACTGGCTTACAGACAGAACTCACATGGTAAGAATAGTGGGCTCCAGGTCCGATTCTAAACCAGTCACAAGTGGTGTCCCAGAAGGCTCAGTCCTGGGACCCCTACTGTTCAGCATATACTTCTCAGAAGTACAGGCAAACACAGGAGGACTATGGCTAACCAAGTTTGCCAATGACTGCAAACTGGGAGCCATAATTGACTCTCCGGCTGACACGGACATCCTCCAAAAGGGCCTTATTGAGACGGACACCTGGTGTCAAAGTCATGGCCTCAAGCTAAATGCCAAAAAATGCATACTCATCCCTTTTGGGAAAAACAAAACACCCATGAATTACCACATAGGTGGCAGCCCCCTTAATACAGAAGAGGTAATAAGAGATTTGAGGACCCAGGTAGATAGTAATCTCTCCTTTGACAATCATATTGCCAAAGTAGTTAGGAAATCCTTCTATGTGGCCCATCTAATTACTAAAGGGTTCGCATCTAGAAATAAAGAGGTTATAGTGCCCCTCTACTCGTCACTCATTAGACCCATCATAGAGTACAATGCCCCGTTTGGGATGTACCTCACAAGACACTTCTAACAGCTGGAAAGACCACAAAAGTACCTCATCAAGAGGATTACTGGTCTCAAACATATGTCCTATGCAGCCTTGACTGAAAAAACTCCGGCTGTACTCAGTGGCATATCGCTTACTCAGAGGTGATCTCTGCCTGACTTACAAAGCCATGTCCAAATCAGAATTGATGGACATGCTCCACCTAAAGAAATCCAAGTCATTGTGAGCCACGTGCTCTAGTGAGCTAAACCTCGCCACAACAATAAATAGAACATGCTGGAGGGATAGATTCCTGTCACAGAGACTCCTCATGCTTTGGAACAAAATTCCAAATTATATCAGGCAGAGCCCCTCACTAACACTCTTCAAGAGAAACCTTGACGAGTGGATGGGTAACAGAAAATACACCCCTGGGATCGCTTCATTGGCTCTGCTTGACAGAGAATCAGTTAATTAATCAATGGGGAGGCGAAAGCCGACACACTCTGGCTAGGCTTATAAATGCCCTCGGGCAGATAGCCTAGTACCTACCTATGAACCTATGTACAAGAGCATGTCTGGGGAGAGTTCCTTCTGCAGTGGAAGGAATGAAAGGAGACATTCTAATGTTTATCCAGTTATGCCTGTGTGCAGATATCAATTTGGGATACTTGTTCTTATCAGGAGGGTTAAAATTCATTATCTGAAGATGTACATAGTTGTGGGTGTTTGTTTTAAGTTACTAGGTTATGGAGTTGTACTATGGGGGTAGTTTGTTTTTTTGTTCCAGGGTTTTCATTAAAACAAAAAAGTATTGTAAAATGTAACTTAGGTTCAAATGGAGATGCCAAGAAATAACTGCATAAAAGATCAGTCTACCAAACATTAGTGTGTTCATGCAACAGAAAAGTTGGTAATAGACATTTTAAAAAGCTGTCATGTATAATAAGTGAGAATAATAACTTATTATAATGGCTACACTATGCATATTATTTTAGAACATAAATGGCCTCACAGGTATAGACAAAAAGTTAAGAGTTTTAAGTTATATTAAGAAATGCAAAGTGCAAACAGAAATGCTGATGGAAACACGTTTGGAAAGAAATGAGTAACTGAATTTGATAAAGGATTTCAGGACGGATATTCAGCAGAATATCGAGGACAGAGGAAAAGGGGAGTAATTATACTAATTGCCAGAGGAGTTCCAATAATGATAGAAAAGGGAACAAAGATAATAGTGGCAGATCTGTTTTCTTTTATATAAATCTATGTTTGCCTATGTTTTAATTGATTATCCAATAAATGTGTTAAAAAATGATGGTCCACATTTTTCATGTGAAATATTCACAAGACACATGAAGCAAAATTTCCTTAGACATTTTACATCTGCGCCTTACTTTCCTGTCACTAATGGGATGATTTGTGAAAGCATTCCAAAAGGCTGTGAAAGCTATAAACCTTAATGCGCATCCTATAAAGGAAAAGGAATCTAACTCTTTGTTTGCTTGCCATAGTCCCATGCAAATAACCACAAATACTATACCAGCAGTGTTATTTCTGAAAAGAAACCAACATTTTAGATTGATTTATTAAAGCCATATATGTGCAGATGAGGACATGATATACATATTTATGGATTTTTTTATGAAACAATCCATCTCCTTCACTCGAGACAGAAGACATCATAAATGAGATAGTTAAAAATCACAAACTCTTAAAACCATCTCATTGTAACTTAGAACCCAAAAAAAGCACTAGAAAGCAACTACAGTCCCCTCTGATATGGAGAGTTTGACATATCTTCTGTTTGTACATACCCCCACACACAAACACAGACACAGACACAGACACAGACACACACACACACACACACACACACACACATATATATATATATATATATATATATATATATATATATATATACATACACACATATAGTTTGTCATCAAAATTTTGAAGACTCGTCCTCGTACAGCATGTGGCTGAAAGTACATTTTCAAAGTTTTACAATGCTGAACTGGAATAATACGAAACCATAATAACAAAAGTAAAGCTTGATTCATTATTATGTGTTTGGCATGGTGAATGGAGATTGTGGTACAGTGAGGATTGGGGAATTTACCCTTTTTCTGACTGTAGTGGGATCTCAGAGTTGGTATATATAATTTGCAGGGGGTGTGGAGGGTGCAGCCCCCCCACGCTAAAATGTAAAAGTACATATTGACTTTGGAAACCAGAACTCTGGTATTTCAAATGTTGATCGTCATGTTTCTGATGTTAGATATTTAGGCCAGATGTTTTTTGTTTTTGACATTGTATTTCAGTCTTTTACTTAAAAAAATATTTTGCCTTCAAAATTTTGATGATAAACAATATCTCTCTCTCCCTGTGTGTATATATATATATATATATATATATATATATATATATATATATATATATATATATATATATATATATATATATATATATATATGTATATATATATATATATATATGTGTGTGTGTGTGTGTGTGTGTGTGTGTGTGTGTGTGTGTAGATAGATAAATAGCTTGGTGGTTGCCAGTGGTACAAGGCTAAATTTGGAATATGATAGGCATCATTTAATGTACTAATGTGGGGGTGATGCGTAAATTTATGCATACCTACTGTTTAGATTGGGAAAGTCAGAAACAGTGAGGCAGAGGGGATCTATATTGGATTGTTGAAACAGCATTGCAGCGAATGCCATTTCGACGACACAGAGAAATCTGAAAACAGTGAACGCTCAAGTCAGTAATATTTTTCCTAGGGGAAAAAAAAATCGCTTGGCCTGAGTCATGATATTGCCCTTTAACCCACTGTAGTGTGATCTCAGAGTTTGTATATTTAGTTAGGGGGTGTCTGGGGGGCACAGCCCCCGACATTGGGGGTGTTTGCCCCCCACTTTGTAATGTTTTAACTAGTCTGTTGTGTACTGTTGGTCAACCAATTTTTTTCACTCGGAAAAAAATCGGTGACGTAGGCTTTCATTGTTTTTAGATTTCTCTGTTTATGTGTCGTCGAAACGGCATTTGCTTTAATGCCATTTCGACAATCTAATATAGACCCAGGCAGAGAGCTTTCTGGAAAAAAATTGTCCAAATGAGTCTAGCATACCTATGTGAAAGAGAAATAAACTGAGGTCAGAGTGTCAGTAATGAGATGGGGTCAGTTCAGACCGGAATGACAGTGAAAATCCACTCAGTAAAAAGAACTGCTTGTGAGACAGTTTTATCTGTTAGCGCCAAAGTTCCAGTTAATTATTCACATTAGTGTTCTATGTATTAAGAGCATACTCCAGAAAGAGTGACTATTTTCTTTGTAGAGACCTCAACAACGATTTATTGGCAAAGTCAGCCAAGTTTTATGTTTTGACAATAAAAGCACTTAATTTTACAAACAACTTTGAACATCTGCTGTTTAAATTATACTGTCTATCCATCTGTCTAGCTATCTGTATTTCTTCCTTTCTGTGTATATCTATTTTATCTGTATCTATAGTCAGATAGATAGACAGATAGACAGTATAGCAAATATGAGGCTATTTGACCTGAGGCTATGTGTGTCTTGTCAATAACCACCCTCAGGTTGTACCAACTTTTTCAAGGAGGGAAAGGCCTGTAAATCCTGGGGTATACTTTAGGGAGTATACTTTAGGGTAACCATTCATTTGTATAAGCTATATTTGAAAGCAGTCATGGCATTGCACTGCTTGACATGTAAGGAAAGTCCATTCCAGAGCAAGGGGAATTTCTAGGTGATGAACATAGTTCTACATTTAGTTTTATTTATTTTCTGATGCACATTCACATCTCTTATTCTAGTATTGGCTGTACTGTCTAACATATCAAGGAAAAGGAGGTTTTGGTTAATGGGATCCTTGAGGGCACAGAAAGCAAGGCATAGGTCTCTCCTCAAGAGTCTAAATAGAGGTGCCACCAGTCCATTTTTTTCCCAGATTATCCAGAGATGGAGCTTCTCATCCAGTTCTCTGTCAATATAAACAAATGCTCCATTTTTAAGGCAGCTGAGGCCTGATTTAAGCATTTACTCATTACCATGGTTGGCAGTGTTTGTCTGTAATGTCAGCACATCTGCAATGCTGACAAGAAGCACCCAGCATTAATGATTTCTCCTACCCTGCATAGTTGGGCCTTACACTGTTGCTAATTGGCTAAGAGGCTTATCTTAAAAGGCATTTCATCCATTGACAAAAGCACAATGCTGAGAAGCCGCAGTTTTTAAAAAACATAGGAAGCTGGGCTCTCAGTGTGTGGCCTTTTTTTCCTGCCTCAACTTTAGTGCCCAGGAATCAAAATCAAAATCAAATTAGGAAAATCAGGGATAATTTTTAAATGTCACTGTAGTCATCACATAGGTAATAAAACCTGTTTGGCTTCAACATGGCTTTTCTGAAAAAAAAATAGAAGAAGAAAAAAAGTATGCATGCATCTCAAATTTCTGGCATTATTGATCAACAACTCTTCAAAGATTTACCAGAAATTCTGAGCATTTTGTGAGGGTCAGCAGGGCAAAAGTATGACCTAAAACAAGAAACAATTGACCACTTATGTTTTTGTTCAGTTTGCAGATGCTACTGTGAGCTGTAGCAGCTATTTCATTCATTGATAATTTCTTCTTCAGTGGAGTGACTGCAGACTATGTTTTTACAGCTCTTAGCCTTTCATCTCCAAAATCTTCTTCTTTCGGCTGCTCCCGTCAGGGGTCGCCACAGCAGATCAACTATTTCCATTTCTTCCTGTCCTCTGCATCTTGCTCTGTCACACCAACCACCTGCATGTCCTCTCTCACCACATCCATAAACCTTATCTTAGGCCTTCCTCTTTTCCTGTTACCTGGCAGCTTCATCCTTAGCATCTTTTTCCCAATATACTCTGCATCCCTCCTCAGCACATGTCCAAACCAACGTAATCTTGCCTCTTTGGCTTTGTCTCCAAACCTTCCAACCTGGGCTGACCCTCTAATATACTTATTCCTAATCCTGTCCATCCTTGTCACACCCAGTGCAAATCTTAACATCTTCAACTCTGCCACGTCAAGCTCTGACTCTTGCCTTTTTGTCAATGCCACCATCTCCAACCCATACAACATAGCTGGTCTCACTACCCTCTTGTACACCTTCCCTTTCACTCTTACTGGTACCCGTTTGTCACAAATCACTCCTGACACTCTTCTCCACCCACTCCATCCTGCCTGTACTCTCTTCTTCACCTCTCTTCCACACTCACCATTACTCCGAACTGTTGATCCCAAGTACTTAAACTCATCCACCTTCGCCAACTCTTCTCCCTGCATCCTCACCATTCCTCTATCCTCCCTCTCATTTACACACATATATTCTGTCTTAGTCCTGCTGACCTTCATTCCTCTTCTCTCTAGAGCATATCTCCACCTCTCCAGGGTCTCCTACACCTGTTCCCTACTCTCACTGCAGATCACAATGTCATCTGCAAACATCATAGTCCACGGGGACTCCTGTCTGATCTCGTCTGTCAACCTGCCCATCACTATTACAAATAAGAAAGGGCTCAGAGGTGAACCTTGATGTAATCCCACCTCCATCTTAAACGCATCCATCACTCCCACCGCAGACCTCACCGCTGTCACACTACCCTTGTACATATCCTGTACCACTCTTACATACTTCTCTGACACTCCTGACTTCCTCATACAATACCACAACTCCTCTCTAGGCACCCTGTCATGTGCTTTCTCTAAATCCACAAAGACACAATGCAACTCCTTCTGACATTCTCTGTACTTCTCCATCAACACTCTCAAAGCAAACATTGCATCTGTAGTGCTCTTTCCTGGCATAAAACCATACTGCTGATCACTAATCATCACCTCCCTTCTTAACCTAGCTTCCACTACTCTTTCGCATAACTTCATGCTGTGACTGATCAATTTAATCCCTCTGTAGTTACTACAGCTCTGCACATCACCCTTATTCTTAAAAATCGGTACCAAAAAGCATCCTCTCACTTTCCAAGATTTCATTAAACAATCTAGTTAAAAACTCCACTATCATTTCACCTAAACACCTCCATGCTTCCACAGGTATGTCATCTGGACCAACAGCCTTTCCGTTCTTCATCCTCTTCATAGCTATCCTTACTTCCTCCTTGCTAATCTACTGCACTTCATGATTCACTATCTGCACATCATCCAACCTTCTCTCCCTCTCATTCTCTTCATTCATCAACCCCTCAAAGTACTCTTTCCATCTGCTCAACACACTCTCCACGCTTGTGAGTATGTTTCCCTCATTATCCTTTATCACCCTTACCTGCTGCACATCTTTACTAGCTCGGTCCCTCTGTCTAGCCAATCGGTACAGGTCCTTTTCTCCCTCCTTAGTGTCCAACCTTTTATACAACTCATCATACGCCTTATCCTTAGCCTTCTCCACCTCTCTCTTTGCCATGCACCTCATCTCCTTATACTCATGTCTACTTCCTTCATCTCTTTGACAATGTCACTTCTTCTTTACCAACCTCTTTCTCTGTATACTCTCCTGTACTTCTTCATTCCACCACCAGGTGTCTTTGTCCTCCTTCCTCTGTCCAGATGTCACACCAAGCACCTTTCTAGCCGTCTCTCTTACTAGCTCTGCTGTAGTTACCCAACTATTCGGTAACTCTTCACTGCCTTTTTTCATCTCCAAAATGTGGAATAAAATTCTGTCACAACGTGGAACAAATGTGCAGAATGTGGAACCCATACCTAACTAATAAATTCAACTAGGAAGCTCAGAGCATGGTATAATATCTGTTTCTTCATACTCATAAAAGTGGCTTTTGTTTGATTAATATGATTCAGTATTATTTACTATGGATATTTGTTTAAAAAATTTCTTAATGTGTGCAGAAATCTTTCGATGTGGAACACCAAGCACAAAACAAGGAATGCTCCTCATAGAGAGGTACAGCTAAGTGGTATATATCTCTCCTTGCCTATGTGTACAGAATTGGCGGCAGCAACATCTACTTTGATTCTACAGCAAAAGAGTAATGAGAGAGAAGAGGAGCATCAGTTGCATGACGCTGAACTGAACAGCTAATCGCTGAGAAGGACCTCTAATACTGTTTGCAAGGTAAGTGAAAAAAGGGAAAGGTTATTTTTATGTTGTAGAGAATATTAAGAAATATTTGACTTAACCCCAGCTGTTTTTTAACATTCACATGTGTAACACTACCACCACTTTTCAAAAACTATTTAGAATTGGCATACAAAGTTACATAAAATCAATACTTATATATACAAGGTTGTTTCTGATTGTTTCTATACAAAACACACAGAATAATGCATTATGTCTAGCAGTATAGTAGGACTTCTTGCTCCTATCATTGTTTCCCATGTTCGATTATTACAACTATTAGGTTAGATTAATAAAATGTTTTAAAATGTTCGCACAAATGAGTAAAGAGCACTACTCTTTTACGTATTTCAATCTTTTACATACTTTTATTGTGCTATATATTTGTATAACGTGGTATATATGGTGCTTGAATGTTATGTATAACTTTTTCACTAAGTTGGGAAATACTGTTTCATCATTTAAGGGTTAATTACAGGGGTAAATTTAATCATGTGACCGTAGCACCATATTTAAAGTTGAGTGTTATGGTGTGTTAGTATCTAAAGAAGTCTGATTACCTTTGCAGACAAAAAGCGCTTAATACTACACCAGTTTGTTCCTATTTTACTATTTTGTGGACAGCAGCAGTTCGCTGCAATTTCGTGTTTGCCGATATTTAATTAAATATTGCCTGGTTTTACGCTGCCGTTGCTCCTGTGGCATTTTTTGCACATTTCAATAGTTTTCTTTCGTTTTTGGTGGATTTCGTAACCCCAGCTGTTGTCTGATTGCTGTAAAATAGTCATCCGTCTAGCATGGAAAGAGCAGTGCCACACAAGTGTATCAAGCATGCCGAAATCACAGTAAAAATGACCAGTGCTATGGCTTATGCATATGGTGTGTGTACCTAAGGGGAGGGAGTGTTTTGTAGTATATATAAAAGCAACAAGCTGGCCGTAATTTCTTTCACTTCCCATCACAGTCAGGCAGCAGCATTACACAGAGTAAGTGGTCGTCTAGGTAGGAAGTATGGAAAGGTTTTTCCTACTGGCTGTATATGTGGCCTTGCAGGGGCCTCTGCCATAGGCCATGTCTAGTCTAAACATGACCCTTCTCTGAGGTGAGCGCAGAAGATTGCTACAGTTCATGTGGGGATTGGGCAAACTGTGGTTGTTTCTTTCATTTTTCTCACTGTCAGACTTTAGAAGTGTGGGCAAAAGGTCACTCTACCTTCTGTGTGGCTTGGGACAGTATGGTAATTTTTTAACTTTTCTGAAAATCAGACTTCAGATGTGTGCACTGAAGGTCACTGTAACTTGTCTAGAGGCAGTGACCTCTGTAGGTGCAACAAATTAAAGTGCATTACCATGATCTTTACTTTTTCATTTTCTTTTTAAGCCAAATTCTGATGCATATACAATAATTTACTCAAAGTTTTTCTTCCTAAAAGTACACTGCCCTCATACAAGTTAGTGACTTAATGTGCAAACCTCTGAGGTTTGATTTTTAAGGAAAGTCAAACAAATAATGACCACTCTATTCCAGTGTATCTTTTGGGGATATGAGTAAAGAGATATGCTGCATATGTACATCTGAGAGCAGCAAACTGAAATATGTTACTTTGTTCCACTTTTTTTCCCTTTCACTTTCATCCAAGTCTAACATCAGCTTGGGGCACAGAATGGTGCACAGAATGTGACTAATTTTTACTGGGGGGTAGGGAGTCAGGCTGTTATTCCAAATGTGATTTTTATGCTTTCACAAGCATATGTCTTCCCAGTTTACTGGTAATTACTTAGTTTATTGGTAACTAATGTTTTGCATATTACTCCCTTGAAAGAAAAAAATGAGACAGTTTCTTTTCTTCATAGGTTCATAGGTTCATAGGTTCATACTAGGCTATCTGCCCTAGGGCATTTATAAGCCTAGCCAGAGTGTGTTTGGCTTTCTCCACCCATTTTAAATTAATTTTGCTATTCCCTTTTTCGAGGTTAGTATACTGTGTTTCTGTCTAACAGTGACACAGAAGTGATACCCGGGGTAAACCTACGATCTCCCATCCACTCATCTAGATTCCTCTTGAAGAGAGTCAATGAGGAACTCTGCCTAACCTGGACTGGATTTTATTCCAGAGTGAAGGGAGCCTTTGGGTTATGAATCTGTCCCTCCAGCATGTCCTATTTATTTCAGTGCTGAGGTTCAAGTCTCTCGAGCACGTAGCTCGATGGGATTTGGATTTTCTGAGGTGCAGCATGTCCATTAATTCTGGGTTGGACATGGCTTTATACGTCAGGCACAGATCGCCTCTGAGCAGGCGGTATGCCACTGAGTAGAGCTGGAGTTTCTTTAACCGGGCAGCATATGGCATCTGTTTGTGCCCTTTGATCCTCTTGGTGAGGTACTTTTGGGATCTTTCCAGTTGCTGCAGGTGTCTGGTAAGGTACATCCCAAAAGGGGCATTTTACTCAATTATAGGCCTGATGAGGGATGAGTAAAGAGGCACAATGACCTCCCCTGATCTAGATGTGAATCCCTTCATGATTAGGTGGGCTATATAAAATGTTTTTCTAACCACTTTGGCCACGTGGTTGTCAAATGAGAGATTGCTATCAATTTGGGTCCACAGGTCCCTAATTACTTTTTCTGTACTTAATGGATTACCACCTATGTGGTAATCTGTGGGCACTTTGTTTTTGCCAAAGGGGATGACTATACACTTTTTGGCGTTTAGCTTGAGGCCATGGCTCTGGCACCAGTTGTCTGTTTCTATGAGGCCCTTTTGGAGGATGCTTGTGTCGGCTGGAGAGTCGATTATGGCGCCCAGTTTGCAGTCATCTGCGAACTTGGTCAGCCACAGTCCTTACATGTTGGCCTGTACCTCCGAGAAATATATACCGAACAAGAGAGGTCCCAGGACTGAGCCTTGTGGGATGCCACTTGTAACTGGTTTGGAGTCTGACATGGCTCCAGCAATTCTAACCATGTGGGTTCTGTCCTTGAGCCAGTTCGCAACCCATCTAGTGACATAGGCGTTTATATTTAAGCTGGTGAGCTTATCTATAATGCCCGAGTGGGGTATTGTATCGTAGGCTTTTGCGAGGTCCAGATAGGCTGTGTGGACCACCTTCCCCTCGTCAATGGCCTTGGTGACTGTTTCAAAGAAATCGACCAGGTTTAAGAGGCAGGATCTGCCCTTAACAAAGCCGAACTGGGTAGGATCCAGTGTCTGTAGGTCCTCAATATCTTTATTTATGAGGTCCATGATGATCCTTTCCATAGCTTTGCAGACCAAGCTAGTCAGGCTTATGGGGCGATAGTTTCCAGGATCCGTTGAGGCACCACCTTTGTGGAGAGGGACCACTGTTGCTGTACACCACTCTTTGGGTACATATCCTGTAGTAAGGCTGAGATTGAACAGTAGTTTTATGTTTGGGTTTAGCTCTTCTGGGAGTTCATGTAGGACGCAGCCCGGGACACTGTCTGGTCCCATTGATGCTGTGTTTTTTGCTTTGGAGAGGGTGGCTCTTACCTGAGCATCTGAGATGTCAGGGGGCAGCACTCTGCTGGGATAGATATTTGCACTTTTGGTGGGGAGGGGGGGGGAGAAGTTTGCGCTGAACCTGTCAGCTAGGATGTTGGCAATGTCTGTGGGTTCGGTGTATTTTTTGTCATTTTGGACTAATTCTGAGCATATCTGGGAATTCCCACCCAGGTTCCTAACATAACTAAAGAAAGCCTTGTGATTATCCATAGTGTCCTGTGCAATTTTTCTCTCGAAGCTGGCCTTAGACGATTTTATGAGTGCCCATAGTTTTTTGTAATACTGATCAGAGATGCCTTCCCTTTTTGGGATTTTGCTCTGTCATGTAGTAGCTTCCTCCTTCTATTGTATAGTTTGTTTATGGCTGGGGTCCATCAAACAGGACGTCTGCCTTTGGAGGATTGTGTCTTGGTTTTATTTTGGATTGCATGATCCATGTATTCCTGAAGGTGTTCATAGAATGCTTTTATAAAGGATTCTGCAGTCTGGGCCATATTTTCCACAGGCCCGGGGGCTTTGAAGGATTCCACCTCCATTTTGAGGAGTGTGAAATTTGCTTTAGAGAAGTTTTTCACTGTGGTTTTCTGGGCAGGGGGTGGGGTCGGGATGTGGATATCTGGTGAGATTAGTTTATAGTCTGATCTTACCAGTGAGGGATACACTTCTGGTCTGGAGCATAGAGTCCCCATGTTGGTGATGATCAGGTCCAGTATGTTTTCCCCTCTTGTGGGAGTGGTAACAAGTTGTTCCATAGAATTTGAGTTTATAAAGTCTAGGAACCTTTGGGCTAGGGTGTTGGAGCTAGAGTAATGCTCCCAGTCTATGTTTGGGTAGTTGAAGTCGCTCAATATAATGGTGTTTAGAGAGACCTTCATATTTTCCAGCGTTCTCAGGAAGGCCGAGTAGGGTTCCTGGGTTTGGGAGGGTGGTCTATAGCAGGCTATAAACTGGAAGGCAGTTTTACCCACTGTTAGTTGCACATGGATAGTCTCTGATGCTTCGTGCTGTGCCACTAACCTGGAGGTGTGGGTATCTTTGACAAATATTGATACTCCCCCTCCTTTTGTGGTTCGGTCCAAGTTTTGTGGCGGAAAAACATGGTATGAGGTATAACCTGGTAATGCTGGGGTGCTTTCGGGAGCCTTAAACCAGGTTTCTGTTACTGCACAGATATCGATGTTCACCATGCTAAGGAGAGTTTTGAGTGTGTGCATCTTGAGGTTTAGACTTCTGGCGTTGAGTAGCATTACTCTTAGTTTCTTATCCCTTGTGATACCTATGGAGGTGGGTTTGTCTTTTGAGCCTTGTCTAAAAAAGGCACTATGGGGGTAGCAAGAGCCTTTGCCAATATCCGAAAGCCCAGGGGTGACAGGTGCAAGCTGTCCCTAGCGAAGCATTGTGGCTTGTCGAGCATGTCATCCCAGGCTGACAGGCATTGGATCCCCTTTGAATGACACCAATACTTAAGCCAATTGTAGAAATTGATCATCTTGTCTTCATATTGTGGCATCATTCTTGGTGAGGGTAAGATGCTACTCAAGGTCAGGGTCATACCAGCCTGGGCTACATGCTCAGAGAGCTCCTCTGTGTCTCTTTTCATGTAGTCCAGGGAGGTACGCCTCAGGTCATTCACACCAGCATGGACAATGACTGAGTTATATTTGTACTTGCCTTGGAGTGACCTGAGTGCTTGTGTTATGTGGTGGATCCTAGCGCCTGACAGGCAGCTCACCATGACCTTCTCCTTGTTCAGCTTGGTGAGCGGGACGTCAGTGTGCCTGACGATAGAGTCACTTATTACAAGTGTATCAGGTGTGTTGTTTAGCCTTAAGGGCTGTGACTGTTCGGCACACTGGCTTTGTGAGCTATGTGTTGCACGTGTTTTGTTTTGGGGTAGCGGTTGCTTGGGTGTCTGCTTTGGAGGTCTCTGCTGCTTAGGCAGATTTTTATTTAGAGCCTCCGAGTATGTTTTTGTGTGTTTATGTGTTTGGTTTGCTGTCGTGGTAGGTCTATGTGAGACTCGAATTGTAGTGAGTGTGGTTTCCTTCTCCTCCTGACTGGCTATATGGTCGCATCTCTCACATGTTTTGGAATTTGTTGGGAGGAGGAGAGGGTTGTCTGTGTACATGAGGCAGTTGTAACATTGCCTCAAGATTCCCAGATTCACCAGCTGGACCAGAGAGGAGATTGACAACTGACCTTTGGACATGCTAGAATAGTATTAGGAATTCCTTTATAATTGAAAAAAAGGGCCAATGGGGAACAAGGTACTCAAGGGGAGTTTGTGAGGGTGTAGTGCTTTTAATTTTTTAGTGCTGACTTATATAATTGCTTTAGTGAGCAAGTGCCAGGTAACTTAAATGCAATGTGTTACAGGTAACTTAAATGCAAGAACGACAAACAGTAACTTTCTTTCAAGTGAAACAAGGAAATAAGTACAGTAAGCAATGCAGATATCACTAGGGATCCACAGAAGCGCTGAAAAGCCGCGTTTTAGGTGGAATTAGCGTTTCAGGGATATAACAAGCAGAGTGTATTTTTGTCTTTGTCCTGGAGGGTTTGTGTTACCACAGTAACCGAGATACCGACTCCACCGTGTCCTGCGTGCCAGTCCCAAGCTTGTGCTACTGGAATAGAATTTTCTGAAATCCGTTCCAGGCATCTTTTTTTTCCAGAAGAAAATAGCATTACAGCAACTAAGAGCAGAACAGCTAAGGGGGTACAGGATCTGCAGTGTAAATGAGGAACATAAGGTAATCTGATTATCTTCTACCTGGATCTGGATGCCTCCATGTTCTCCTACACCCCACTTTTCATAAATTATTGAAAAGCAAAGGAAGTGAGCTACAGTTGAACTGGTTCGCCTTTCTCTTTTGCTCTGGATTTTGATATTCATTGATATAACAAGCAAACAAACAACAAGCATACAAACAAAGCTAGATTCAGCAGGCCTGGATCTAGTCTATGCTACAGCAAACAAGGTGTACCAATTTCAGTAAGAAACAGTTCAAATATGCAGGCACTATAAGTCTTTAACCAGAAATTCCCAGCTCAGAAGGGCAGAGTCCAGCCTCTCCTCCCACAAGAGTGCAGACCACAAACTTTCTTAATGTAAAATAACTGGCCTGAAGCCCAAGTGCTTAAACCAGAACTAATACACTTTTAGAATAACAGACACTGAGCCCTCAATCAGCAGTTCCCAACTTAGAAAGATGTAAGCTACCTGTCCCACCACAGTGCAAGCCACAAACCTTCCTAATGTAAAACAATTGGTCTGAAGCCCAAGTGCTTAATCCAAAAGACTTAGAATGATAGCTACACTTTAATCAAGTTACTACCAAACAGTAATAAATACAATTGAATACTTTAAAAAATGCCTGGATGAGTGCTCAAGTTATACAAACAAAGCTAGATTCAGCAGGCCTGGATCTAGTCTATGCTACAGCAAACAAGGTGTACCAATTTCAGTAAGAAGCAGTTCAAATATGCAGGCACTATAAGCCTTTAACCAGAAATTCCCAGCTCAGAAGGGCAGAGTCCAGCCTGTCCTCCCACAAGAGTGCAGGCCACGAACCCTCTTAATGTAAAATAACTGGGCTGAAGCCCGAGTGCTTAAACCAGAATTAATACACTTTTAGAATAACAGACACTGAGCCCTCAATCAGCAGTTCCCAACTTAGAAGGATGTAAGCTACCTGTTCTGCCACTACAGTGCAGACCACAAACCTTCTTAATGTAAAACAACTGGTCTGAAGCCCAAGTGCTTAAACTAAAAGGCTTAGAATAAGTTACACCAAGCAGTAATAAATACAATTGAGTACTTTTAAGATGACGCAAAAGCAAAATAAAGTAGGAAGAAACACAAATACAGTAAAAGCAGATACAATTTTTTTTTTTTTTTTTACAATTGAACTTCCTATGTAACAGAAGGTTGAAACCTGAGACAGCTTTTAAGAAAGAAATCTCAAAAGAACCAATGAGGTGCTTAGTCTAAGCTGTAGTCCATGTGACCTCAGTCAGCCAATGACCTCAAACAATTCTCTCTCACTGAAATGCCTGATGGCTTTGGCTAAACCAAGATGTCCCTGAATATGTGCTCAGACACACAGCCTCCACAAACACTAAGCCCAAATCCAAGCCTGAATATGGAAATGCTACAAATATCCCCACTACTTAGAACAAACTGCAGAAATGTTTCTCACAGCTGAAAAGCAGCAGTGAGCCTTTAAATGAAAGTTTTAAACAGCTAAAGGAGCCTCTAGAAAAAAGAGTTTAACTGCAACAAGTTATCAGAAACAAACAACCCAACAGATGCTTAATAAAAGTGGACAATTTCCAGTTAATACCTCACACACAGTGAAACTAGCTAGAAAAATACACAGTACACAAAGTGCTATAAATAACAAAGAAATAAAGAACAAAATAAACAAAAAACAGGATACTTAATGTTATATATTATAGCTCTGAGTTTCCTCAGTGTCCTTCCTTCAATTAGCTCAGTGATTTCTATTTAGGCCATCATTAGATCAAAGGGTGAGGAAAAAAACTTTAAAATTCTCATCAGAGCATCTAGAAGCTTATAGCTTCTAGGCTCTTGTCAGCCCCCAGACCCCTAAATGAATTACATTTTTTCTATGCACTTATCACAGTGCAGCCTTGGCTAGTTAGGAATATGTTGAAAGAATGCAGGAAAAAGCTGAACAGTAAGACAAGCATTAGAAAAACATGCAAAAATAATCCAGATGGTCTGGGGATGCCAGGATGGGGTGAAACAATTGAGGGCAGTGGTTCATAAGCTTGGGGAACAGTAAACAGCTGGGAGGATGATGAGAAAACCTTTATCTAGGGCTTCATTTTACTTATGGTAACCCATGCAATTACTGCATATGGGGTTTAAAATTGTTTTTTCCGGGAGTGGTTTGTTAAAAGAGGTTTGGCTACCCAAAGCAACAGGTGTGGTTTATGTCATGCTGGAGGTGTGGCTAATTTGTCAGGAAATGGCATTGTGCAACAGTGGCTATCTTGAATCTACATGACAGTGAGTATAGTGAGAGTACCTCCAGCCTTTCTCGATTGTTAAGATTTTTGATGTCTGAGATTCTTTTTGTTAGTAACCTCTTAAGTCTTTTAAGTTTATTGTTTTGTCTAGCAAGATACCTGTGAAAGGGTACATTATATTTTATAATGGGTCTAACCAGAGCAGGGAACAGGGGAACAATAACCTCTAAGGTTTTGGAAGAGATGTCCTTGGTGATTGTGATATATAGAAAAACTTCCTGACTACTGTCACTACATGGTGATCAAAGTAGAAGGGGCCCTTCTATCGAGGTCCCCAGTCTTCTGATGACAGACTCATTGAAGAATGGGGTGGCACTGGTGCAGTAGAGGATAGCAATTTGTTATTTTCTGAAGGAGATGATACTCTATTATTTATTCTATAAATTCTATTCATTTATTTTGAGCACTTTTTCAGTGCACCATTTGTTAACAAATGATAGCTTGAAGGGAATTTGTATAATTTGTTGATTTGACAAATACACCCAATCATCAGCAGCCTTTGTTAGCCAGAGACTCTTATTGTCAGTGTTGAGATCAGAGAAATAAATACCAAAAAAAGAGGTGGCCCAATATGGACACCTAGGGAAAGCTACTGGTCACCTTTATCTTAATAGTGGAGGCATTACTAACCCTGACAGCATGAGTTCTGTCCTTAAGCCATTTTGCAGTTCATATTATCACACAGGGACCTATGTTTAAAGGTAGTAGCTTGTTTAAAGTCTCATTGTGTTGTATGGTATAAAATAGTTTTGTTAGATCCATGTAGGCAGCATGAACAGAATACCATTTTCCATGGTCTCTGTGACCTTTTCAAAGAAATTTAAAAGATTGTGGAAGCATGACGTTTCCTTAACAAATCCAAATTGTTGCAGGTTGAGCCTGATTAAATTCTTAATGTCCTGGTTTGTGATGATGTGTTCCATGGCTTTGCTGAGAAGACTTCTAAGGCTAATGGGTTTATAGTTGCTAGGGTCAGTGGTGGGGACCCTTATGAAGAGTTATCACCACTGCAGTGCACCATTGATTAGGAATATAGGCTGTGAGATGGCTTAGGTTAAACAACTAAGGGAGGGGATTAGCAAGGGCCTGCTTGAAACTGTTTATAAGACAACCCTGAACACTGTCATGGCCCATTGAAGAAGTATTTTTGGTGTTGGAGAGCCCTTTAAAGATGTAGCATTTGAAGATAGTAGGGAAGAAGTGAATCCAGTCTGTTTGGGGGTGGGGATGATTGCTAGAGAGGAGAAATATTTAAGCAAACATGTTAGCCAACATGTTGGCAGTGTCTTTAAGATTTGAATAGAAGATGTCATAATAGATAAGTTCTGAACAGTGATATGAATTATTCCTTCATTTTCTCATATAGCTGAAGAAGGACTTATAATCAGTATAAGCCTCAGAAGTAAGCTTACATTCATGGAAGACTTTGCTGGTTTTAATAGTTGCCTTCCATTTGTTGGAGAGGTGTTTTATATTTGCATTGTAATGAGAGGTTCTGGCCTTCCAAGGTAATCCAATCAGTTTCTTTCTTCTTCTGTAAAGTTTATTTATATCTACTATCCATTTGGGGGTGGGGGGGGGGTTATTGAATTTGCCACTGCATTTTATCCTTGTGAGGATACCCCTTTCAATGCATTTACCTGAATGAGCAGAAAGAACCTTGGTATAGGTGGCTGCATATCCCAGCTGAATTTTGGGGTTAACAAGGGAGAATTTTATGATGTCGTCATATAATTGTAAAATGTTAGCTTTTCTGAAGTCTGTAAAGAGGGTGCTTTGGTAACCATGGGACAAGATATTATATGGCTAAAGGTATCCACTATAAGGGACCAATAATGGGCACAGAGCAGGCCAGAACTGAATTTGTGAGAATTAGGTCCAGGATATTTCTTCCCCTGTTACAGACAGGGATTTCTTGTTCCTACAATCTAAGAAACATTGTGCACACTCGATGTTAGAAATATAATTACTCCAGTCCGTGCAGGGATTGTTGAAGTCACTGAGGACTAGAGATCCATCGCTAATAGTGATGCTTTTTAGGAATGCTAGGAAATCATCATGGTCATGTGGGGCCATGGAAGGGGACTTGTAACAAACTGTAAGGCTGAGTACAGTCAACTCACTTGGAAGGTCAGTGAAAGGGACGAAATCCCTGATAAAACAGAGCTCCTGCCACCATTTACAGTGTGCTTGAAGACATGATAGGCACAGACCCCAGGTGCTCTCATTGCATTTGAACCATGTCTTCGTCATTACACAAACTTGGACTCATTACAGATGCAGAAGTGCCTCCAGATTGGGCAGTTTGTTATTAATACTTCTGACATTGAGAAGGGCTGCCTTGATATTGTGCAGTTTATGATCAAATTTATTGGTTAGGCTGGGATGTTCATTAGATGAACTTTGCCTAAAGAAAGGTACAGTGGGGGTAAGAAATACTTTGGTCAATATGCAGAATCTGTTGAATGAGAGGTGCAGACCTTCACTGGCAAAGCAAGTCAGATCGTCAGTCTTCTCATCCCAGGAAGACACATACTGGACCACCCTGAAAGGGCATCAACTACTTCTCCATTTGTTGCAGCCAATTGCCCTTTCTTTGAATTTCAGCATTAGTTTTTGGTGAGGGGAAGGTACTATTCAAGACCAAAGTCTTATTTTTGATGGATGCATACATATAAAATTCCAGAAAGTCCTTCTGCAGGTCTGTCACGGGTTTTCATGCCAGATTGTTCACTACAGTACGGACTATGATTACATCATAGGTATACTTACTGGAAAAGACTGTTTTAAGGGCTTTTGAAAAATTAATAATCCTGATTCCTGAGAGGCAGCTAATTGCAACCCTGTCCTTGTTCAACCTGCTGTTGAGTATGGAATCAGTGTGCCTAACAGAATCATTGATCACTAGCATACTTTCAGAAGTTGATTTATTTTTGTGTGAACAGTAGATGTATTTCATAGATTAATACTAGGCTAACTGCCCTTGTGGACCATTTTAAGCCTAGCCAATTACCCCATGTGAGAATAAAACTTTGCACCTTGTGTCTAAGGTCACCACCTTAACCATTATGTCAACTTCCAACTCTGTTTGGATAGACTTCATTGATGCTTACTCTTAATGAGGTCTAGGAGGCTTAGGTAATGATTTCCTAATGATATCAGCGTATGTCTGTTTTGCTCCGAAAGAATGAAGGTGTTCCATTTGTGTGAATGGGAGTGAAACAGCATGATGCTCACTGCAAACATGGGAGTAAAACAGCATGATGCTCACTGCAAACATGGGAGTGAAACAGCATAATGCTCACGGCAAACATGAGAGTGAAACAGCATGATGCTCACTGCAAACATGGGAGTGAAACACCATGATGCTCACTGCAAACATGGAAGTGAAACAGCATGATGCTCACTGCAAACATGGGAGTGAAACAGCATGATGCTCACTGCAAACATGGCAGTGAAACAGCATGATGCTCGCTGCAAACGTGGAAGTGAAACAGCATGATGCTCACTGCAAACGTGGGAGTGAAACAGAATGATGCTCACTGCAAACGTGGGACTGAAACAGTATGATGCTCACTGCAAAGTGGGAGTGAAACAGCATGATGCTCACTGCAAACGTGGGAGTGAAACAGCATGATGCTCACTGCAAACATGGGAGTGAAACAGCATGATGCTCACTGCAAACATGGGAGTGAAACAGCATGATACTCGCTGCAAACATGAAAGTGAAACAGCATGATGCTCACTGCAAACATGGGAGTGAAACAGCATCATGTTCACTACAAACAGGATTTCAGGAGGACTACCTCCAGATCGGCTATGTGTTCACATGTTTCACAGATGGAATTAATTAGGTTGAGCATGACTTCATTTTTGGCAAGCGTATAGCAGTTATTATAATGCCTTAGGATACCTAGCACTAGAAGGCTGGCAATGGAAGGAAAGGTAGACTGTTGCCTCTCCATAATGGGCTGTGCAATTATTTGCAGGATCTTGGGGGAATAAGTTGTGGAGAAGAAGGATGGGGAGAGATTATGCAATCCATCTCAGTACATACAATATGACAAAGTGCAGACCCTCACAGCAGGCAGTAAGTCTATGCAGGTCTGCTGAATTCTGAGCAGATCATCCCAGATCAGTAAAGCTCCAGAATGGCTGGTGCCAGTCACCCAAGGGAAGTAGGAAGATGGGTTTTTATACTTATGACTAAGAGAAGAACTTCATTTGTTTACACAAATCACTATTCAACTACAACTATGGCAGAGGTGTGCTCAGCAGCTGATCTTAATAGAAAGCAGACAGTAAATGGTAAAGCCCAATGAAAAAAAAAAAAAGCAGCTGTAATGTGACCACTTAGTGCTAGGCTACCCAGAAAAGGCAACAGTCAATACACCTCACTACACAAGCAATCACTGCTGCAAAATAGCTCAAACACCAGGCTTGCACCTAGCCTGCTGCAAACAATGCAAACAGTGAAATTTGGGGGGAAGATAAGTTGAGCAAGGATTATTTATTTAACATTTGTTGTCTGGGAAAGTTTGACTAGGACAGTGCCTATTTTCAGCAGAGGCCCAGGGATAAACATGCCAGACACATGTCTTTGGAATGTGGGAGGAAACTGGAGTACCTGGAGGAAACCCACACGAAGGCAGGGAGGACATGCAGACTCCACACAGAAGACACCGCAGCCATGATTCAAACCAGAGAACCTCTTGCTGGGAGGTGACAACGTGCATCACTCTGCCACTGCACCACCTAAACAAGCTTAAGTGCAGTACAGATAATGCAGAAAAAGTACAGAAATAACTTCCCAAAGTAATTACTTCAAATGTTCAAAACATCGTATTGTAATGTTTCCAGCAGAAGCAAGAAATACAGCTTCTTGAAACCTTTTTTAATATCTAATTCTATAGATATATTTATCTATATTATATATATATATATATATATATATATATATATATATATATATATATTTATTTTATTTTATTTATTTTATTTTACATTTGTTGACCGGGCTAGTCTAACTGGATATATGTCCATTTTCAGTAGAGGCCCGAGGAGAAAAGGTCCGAGACAATAAAAAGAAAAAAAAGTTTATATAAATAGTCCACAAGAACAGTAGAAATACAAAATAATTACATAGTCCACAAGAAAAATGGAAATACAAAATAATTACATAAGTATACAATTGATTGGCAGAAATAATTATAGCAAAAGCAACATTTTTTTATATATATGATTACATGATGAAAGATGTAAAACTCAAAAGAGAGAATCACAAAAAAGGGAGAGAATCACAAAACACTGAATGACTCATAACAGTGAATTACAAAACACTGAATGACTCATAACAGTGAATTACAAAACACTGAATGACTCATAACAGTGAATTACAAAACACTGAATGACTCATAACAGTGAATTACAAAACACTGAATGACTCATAACAGTGAATCACAAAACACTGAATGACTCATAACAGTGAATCACAAAACACTGAATGACTCATAACAGTGAATTACAAAACACCGAATGACTCATAACAGTGAATTACAAAACACTGAATGACTCATAACAGTGAATTACAAAACACTGAATGACTCATAACAGTGAATTACAAAACACTGAATGACTCATAACAGTGAATCACAAAACACTGAATGACTCATAACAGTGAATCACAAAACACTGAATGACTCATAACAGTGAATTACAAAACACCGAATGACTCATAACAGTGAATTACAAAACACTGAATGACTCATAACAGTGAATTACAAAACACTGAATGACTCATAACAGTGAATTACAAAACACTGAATGACTCATAACAGTGAATTACAAAACATTGAATACTTCTGTCCCACTAAAAAAGTCTTATATCAGTAAACTCCAACTACAAAACCAAGACTGAGTGTCATCTTGGTAGTCATATTGTTAGGGAAAAGGTTTTTATTAATGTAATATATAGGGTTATGGACATGGGAAGGGTTAGGGTTGCATTTAGGTTTAGCATGCAGGCACCCCTTGCACCACCTTACTCAGAGGCTAGAGAAGTAGACTTTGAACTACTTGTTGAAACATGATATACTTCAGAAGTGTTGATCCCTACTGCTGTTTGAAGCCAAGACTGTACTCCACCCCAGGATGGGTGCCTGACTAGGCCTTTAATTGAAGCACAGAGGACCATGAGCATTTACAGAAGGATATCATCAAACAGCTTTGTACATCAGAAGGGATGATGGAGCAGAGTATAGAGCACAGCTGGCTTCAGAATGAGATAAAGATACAGCTTTAACCTGTAGATGAATGAGTGGACCTTTGGACACAAAGAAATAAGTAATTAAAGCCAAGCAGCATCACTGAGTGACTATAATAGAAGACTTGTTCAATGGGCCTACACAGGTGATTGTTCTGAGCCCAGTGGAGCTAAACATTTTCACTGTTTTTTAAACGTTTTATTAAAATTTTCACAATAAAAAAGGAACTTAACAAACATATAACTATTTACAAGAGCCCACAACAAGAATACCATATAAGAAAATTTAAACAATTAATATTTTTCAAGTAAATATCTAACTTTAAGCCAAGATTTATATAGATTTATGATATTTGAAGTTCTCATCATTATAGTTGATAATTCATTCTTACAAAATGTTTTTGGTAAATTAATAAATTCAATAAATGAAGGGATAGTTTTATTCTTCTAATTTTTAGTAATTACTTTCCTAGATAGAGTTAGAATAGACCAAAGAAGAGGCGCTTATACCTTAGGAACAATTGCAGAAATTGGAGCATTAAATAAGATCAGAGATTTAGAAATACTACGTCTATCTGACCAGAACGATTGAGCAAAATTATTAATCTCTTTCCAAAAAGGAGATATTATCTTATATTTTAACACCATATGTACCCAAGCAGCTTCTAAGACTAAGCTACATTTTCTTAAGAGTGAATGAAGAGAAAGCGACAGAGGCTAAAATTTATGGATCAGTGGTTCAGCATACGTTTGACCCAGAAATATCGCTGCTTTAGTTAGCATAAGTATCAAAAATTAGTACTGACTGAAAAAGAAAAAAATACTAATTATATATTTATATTTTACATTATAATCTTTAAAAAGATTAAAGATTAAAATGCATGGATTCCATGGGATTAAGATCACTGGTTCAGAGGCAATAACGACAATCTTAGCTAGTTAACGTTTGCATTTTTGGAAGACAATCTGAAATATGTAATTTTAAGTAATGGCCTACTACTTAAGCTTACTTTATTTTCTTTTCCTAGGTTAAAACATAGCAAATGTGCAGTAATGCATGTACAGGTAGTGGCTGGGAGAACAGTTACACAAGTATTTGCATCAATTAATGTTTTACTAATGCAGTGAATGTTGGTTAAATATGCAACATCCCTTTTCTTCCTAAACTGCTTAAAATTACTATAATGCAGTAAAGCAACTAATTTGATCAGTTTTCCCAATTAGCTCTTTAGAGTTCTCATATATTTTGCAACTCCACCCCATGCCTCATTATGCCGTGCTACAATCTCATTTTCTGCTCGTTTTGCAGGTTGTACTCCTCATCCTTCTCTTATTTCCATATATTCCTTCAAGTATCACCTTTCTTTACACTTATAACACTTTTTATTTCCAGTCTCTATTCCTGTGTATTCCTGCTCAGATGGCATCATACATTATCAGCAATGAATATGATTGTTATAAACAAAATTACATAGATATATCAGCATTACTAATTTTACACTGTAAGTGTAAGAGACTTCAAATTCTGATTCTTGCTTTGATGTTCACTACAACAAAATATATAGCTACAGTTTCTTGCGACTGATTGAAGAGAAAGCCTCAGAGGCTAAATTTATGGATCAGTGGTTCAGCACACTTTTGACTAAGAAATATCACTGCTTTTGTTAGCATAAGTATATAGATTATATATATTAACTGTAAGAAGTTCAGCCGTAATAGTTAGTGTATTTATTCTCTAGGTTTGTAATGTGGATGTTTTCACTCCAGGTTTTCCCTGTAAAGATGCTTCTGGCTCAGTCTCAGTAGCATTATTATGAAAATGATGTGAATAAAAGAAATACATATTTTTATTCCATATACTTTCTCTGCCTTTGACAGACAAGTTTTGCATCCTGCTGTATTCCTTCACCTTAGCACATTCTAGCATGTCCTAACTTTTTCAGGCATGTCTCCACTGAAAACAGAGATGAAATCCACTGGTTCTGTGGCACAGAGGGTCTAAAGCTCTGGCCATGACCCAGTAGATTGGGGTTCAGTCGGTGGCCCTGGCAAAGGAAGAACCAGCAGGAGGACTGAGACATGAATGAAGTGGCACAGCCTGCCTGTCTCTCTTGGAAGGGGGGAGGGTATGAGCAAGCATGTATTCAGGAAGCAAATTTCCATGCAGACCTGATTTCCTTGGTGTAGACTGGGGTAACTGCATGAATGCTTTCTGTTGTGGGCGTGGGGTAGTCAGAAGTGAGGAACAGCTCAAAGCAAGACATGCCATTGCATACTTAGCCCCATGGGTGCATGTGCTGGAGAGTAAGGGCTCACATAAGAAAACCCTGATGGATGCATGCATGATGGCTGGCTCATGTGGTTAGTCATCACATTTGGGGCAATGGGCACTGATGCCCCAATGGTTAGCAGGCAGTGGGAGAAAAAAAAGAGTTGATATGAAATCTACTACAATACAAAGAGGAGAAGTAGGTCATAAGATAAGTTATGACATTCAGAGAGTAGTTTTGGAACTGAAGTATTGGTATCTGAAGGTGTAGACAGTTTGTTCCCTCTCTTTGTTAAGAGTATATTGTTCAGCCACTCAGAGTTTAATGTTTGTCATCAGTTTCCTGTTGCTTTTATGCAGGTGCCAAGCACTGCTGTGTACTTCTGTGCCTGACTGTAATGCTTGCAACTTTGTTTTTGATTTTGCTGCACAGACGTGTGCAGTACCACAGGCTACTGGTATCTTGCATGGTACTATTAAAGTTCAGACGTCAGTGAAAAGTTGTTATTGATAGCTATCTTTATCACATGCAGAAAGGAGACTTAAAAAAGTGCTGGGTTCTGAATTTATTAACATTTTGCCAAAGTTGTGAAGTTTCTTTTTCTTTTTTCTTTTTTTTTCTTTTTGGGAGATTTGCCAGCCTATGATGTTTTCCATACCAGATGTTTCCATCCCTCTCAGTCATTTATTACCCCCTAGTTTCAGAGGGTCCCTCATAGTGCCTCACTGCAGCTTATGCATACCTATTCATGCATTTGAGTAAACTTCCCATAATACCTCTCACTCCTACTTCAGCTGAAAATGAGTGCCAGTTCTGTTCTGCAAAAATTCTCTGGTATCATCTATAAAATAAAACACAGTGGCAAAAATATATGGCACATCTCTCTACAAACATAGTGATTTTGCATTCCTTCTATTATTTGGAATATTGTCTGGGACAATGGCAAATCTCAAGAACTCCTGTGTCTTCATAGATTTCTGGTTTAGGTTTGACAAATGGTTTGAATACATTTATCTGAATGGTCATCCTAGGAAGTTTCATCTGAATGGTCATGCTAGGGTATATGACACAAAATAATTTAAAAAAATCTATTTACATTCTCTCCGGGGTTCTAACCATTTATGAGCTCACCACAGTGGATCTTCCCTGAACTCTAATATAGAGGCATATCAAAGACATCTGAGATTGCTGCTAAGCAATCACCAGGTCTATTTATGAGAGGTGTTGTGCATAATTCAAAAGGAAAACGATCATGTTAATTTCCAGAAAGAAGGAACGTTGAGAGGCAGTTGAGATCACCAAAGGGATGAGCCCATGTAGATAACAAGCAGAGGCTACAGACAATCATAAAAATAATGACAGTGATACAGTCATGGATCAGTTTGCATTATTGCTGACAGCTCTGCTCTGTACTGTAGTTCAACATTTTGCAATCACCAAACATTGTAGTGTCATTAAATAAAAAATCCAATCTTATAATAAATGTCAACATATGCTTTTAGACTTCATGCATGCTTCCTGTGCTGTATAATGTATCTACATTTAATATAATGTCTTGACAACTAAGTTTGGTGCATTCTTAGCTATTATAAATTGATGTACCTCTTATCTGGAGTTTGATAAAATCTTTGTTTCAATTGTGCATGAGCAGGCTTGGCATTATATAATGAAGTCACCACATATTAGGACTTAACTGGGGTGTATCATTGCTGTTTTCTGCTTCCTATAATATAGCTTGATTTACTGAATTTTATTTATTTTTTTAACTGGGTAAGTAAATTGGTCCATTATGGAAGCTTTTCAATCATAACCAAAGCTGCAAAGGGAAAGAATAAACAGAATATATGTGGACAGTTTAGAGTAGCCATTTACCTGCCATTCAGCGTGCTTTACAATACAGAAGAATACTGGGGTGTTGGGGCAAACCCATGCTGAGTCCGCACAGGCCATAACTAGAGATTAACTTTAAACTGTTTGGTATAAACCTTAACCAATGAATCAGCATGCTTCCTTGGGCTGCTTGGTGATATTATTATATATCCTGACTGCATTAAGCTTACATATTAATTAAATGTTCTATTACTTTTGCCATCACAATACCTGCTACAGTAATTGATTTCTTTTAATAACTGAGAGAGGAGCTGCACAGCTGTATTTACCACTTCTCTACAATCCTGGTACATCATATGCTGTGTTCCAAAACATTATAGAACTGACATTAATTATAGTAATTATTCAGTACCTAATAAAAAATACACAATTTCATAGGCAAAAATACTTTAGGGCATGGTCCCAAAAATTTGCAGTTGCAGTAACCTTTGGTTTTGTTGATGAAGTGCCTTTTGTATGCTCAGACTGCTAAAAGTGCAGAGCACGCATAGAGCAAACATTATGAATGCTTTGTTTCTCAGTAGGAATACATGTTATTAAAGTGAAGTAAAAAATCCAAGGTTAACTGGTTTCATCTTCAAAAATGTAGAGGTATTTATACCATTTAGTGTTTTTGTATAATACAATGTTCTATTTGTTAATTGTCTAAAGCAAATGTCTGTTCATCATGCCTTCTACGTTTGACAGTCTGATCTTTTGTTATATAACACAGTAATGCTGGGGGGTCCAGGGCCCAGTGCCTATTCTGAGCATCACAGTGCCAAAACCATTTGAGGCATAAAATCCATCTTTAGAAACATGAATGGTGACCACAGCCTCACACCATGACTTCCCACACATTGTGTCAAAGACATAGACAATTCCCACCAGCTTAAATGGAGCTACAGTGTCCCCAGATAATGGCTGAGACTAGTAAGTCAGAAACAGTGTAAGACAACAGTCTTTAAAATATCATGAATGCAAAAAAATGTACTCTGAAACAAGATATGTTTTATATGTCCTGGAAAAGTGGACAGTCTTTTAACATGTATATAATTATTGTGACTTTTTTTTTTACATGTTGTACACAATTTGCTCATGAATTATATCTTGCCTGTAACACTACAGCACCTTCTGTGTAACATGTGCTCTATTGTTGCCTGTGATGTTGGGTTGTGAGTTCTGAGCTCCTGGACTGTTATAATTTCCTAACAGCATTCATTATGTAGCTTGAAGACCTCCAGTATGGAAAATAGCATGATAACAAAATTTCAGAACTCCAGCAATGACTCTGTAACAGTTCTCCTCAAAGTACCTCCGAGGTGGGTTTGTAAAGAGAGACATCGTGCTTTGCATTTGTGCACTGTCATTATAATATGTTACACACCTCAACAATATCCATTATGCACTCAAATTAATGTTACACAACTTGACAACATCCATTATGCACACAAATTAATGTTACACAACTTGACAACATCCATTATGCACAAAAATTAAAGAACTTGTGACAGCATGTTCCCTGTGTGCCCCGTGCTTCTCATACTTCACTGAGGGAGGGGGTGGTGTAATGCTGCACTTCCTAGGGGTCATAATAATATTTTTTACTTATCACTGTGACACAGTGGATAGTGTTGCCACCTCACATCAAGAGGCTACCATGTTCTATTCTCTGTGTGGTGCCTTCTGTCTGCATGTCCTCCCTGTGTTTGCATGGGTTTCTTCTGAGTGTTCCGGTTTACTCCCAAATTCCAAAGACATGCAGTAGGTGGACTGGGCAGTCTAAATTGACCATAGGTGTGAGTGTGTCTATGAGTGTATGTTGTGGATGAAATACACTGCACTGTAAACCTTGGCTCTAGATGATTGTCACTGTTGATGTGGCACCCTGACCTCATGTGCAAAACTGGGAAAAAGGGGTTGTGAATAGATGGAATTATCCTGGCACCAAAGAGCAAACCAACAGGATAATCCTGAGGCATCCGTGGTCCATTCTCATGTAGCAGCTTCACATTGGTATTAAAATATGTGCAAGGAACATCACTTTACAGTTGCAATAAGAACAATTCACTGCACCTTCTACTTACAATAAGGGCAATGCACAGCAACTTTCAGTTACAATAAGAACAATGCACAGCACTTTAAAATTACAATAAAAACAATGCACAACACTTTTTAATTACAATAACTGCAAAGCACATTATCTTGTAATTGCAATAAGAACAATGTACAACCTTGTGATTACAATAAGAACAATGCACTGCACCTTTTAATTACAATAAGAGGGATGCATGGCACCTTATAATTACAATAAGAAAAATGCACAGCACCTTGTCATTACAATAAGAATAATGCACTGCATGTTTTAATTACAATAAGAGTGATACATGGCACATTGTTATTAAAATAAGAAAAATGCACAGCAACTTGTGATTAAAAGAAGAACAATGCACTGCACCTTTTAATTACAGTAAGGGTGATGCATGGCACCTTTAATTACAATAAGAGCAATGCACAGCACCTTGTAATTACAATAAGAACAATGCATGGCACCTTGTAATTACAATAAGAAAAATACCCAGCACCTTGAGATTAAAATTAGAACAATGCATGACACCTTTTAATTACAATAAGAGCAATGCACAGCATCTTGTAGTTAACAATAACAACAATGCACAGCACCTTGCAATTACAATAAGAGCAATGCACAGCAGCTTGTAATTACAATAAGAGCAATGCATGGTACCTTGTAGTTACAATAAGAACAATGCACAGACTCTGTAGTTACAATAAGAATAATGCAAGACAGCTTGTAATTACAATAAGAGCAATGCACTGCACCTGGTAATTACAATAAGAACAATGCACGGCACATTGCAATTACAATAACAACAATGCAGGGGAGCTTGTAATTAGAATAGAAACAATACACTGCACCTCATAATTACAATAAGAACAATGCACAGCACCTTGCAATTACAATAAGAGCAATGCAAGGCACCTTGTAATTACAATAAGAAAAATGCACAACAGCTTGTAATTACAATAAGAGCAATGCATGACTCCTTGTAATTACAATAGGAACAATGCAGAGCACATTGTAGTTACAATAAGAGCAATGCATGGCAGCTTGTAATTACACTAAGAACAATGCATGGCACCTTGTAATTACAATAAGAACCATGCATGGCACCTAGTAATTACAATAACAACAATGCACAGCACCTTTTAGTTACAATAAGAACAATGCATAACACCTTGTAATTACAATAAGAACAATGCACTGCAACTTGTATTTATAATAAGAACAATGCACAGGACCTTGTGATTACAATAACAAGAATGCACAGCACCTTGTAGTTACAATAAGAACAATGCACTGCACCTTTTAATTACAATAAGAGTGATGCATGGCACCTTGAGTTGCAATAAGAGCAATGCACAGCACCTTGTAATTACAATAAGAGCAATGCATGGCACCTTGCAAGTACAATAAAAAAATGTATAGCACCTTCTGATTACAATAAGAACAATGCATGGCACCTTTTAATTATAATAAAAACAATGCATGGCACCTTTTAATTACAATAAGAAGAATGCACGACACCTTGCAATTACAGGTCTATATTATATCCTCGAATGCTTAAAAAAAGCAAACGCTGATTGATTAAACTTATTTTCATGAAACTGCAAAATATCGAAGCAGCAGAAAGTCGAATTTTTTCCTAGGGAAAGAATTCAGTTGTCCGTTTCTGTTGCTTCGGTATATTCAGTGTTATGGTGGAAAGTTACCGGTCAGATTCAGGTAAGTGTGCGATTGTGTGGATGTGAGTGTTAGGGTGATTTAGGTGTGTGTGTGATTGAGTGGACATGAGGGTTAGGGCGGATTTAAGTGAGTTAGGGTTAGGGAGCGGGTGAGGTGAGTTTGCGATAGTGACGGACCTTAGGGTTAGGGTTTGGGTTAAGGTAAGTGGGTAGTTAGTGGTGTGTGCATAGTTTAGTGTAGGGTTAGGTATCAGATTTTAGGTGTATGTGTGTGGATTTCTGTTTGTTTTTTGTGCTTGTGTTGTGTGTATGTGTTTTGGATCAGTGATTTTTTTCCCTAGGGAAAAAATCTCTGATCTGACAGTTTGAGATTGTAATTACAATAAGAGCAATGCAAAGCACCTTGTAGTTACAATAAGAACAATGCACAGCACATTGTAATTACAATAAGAACAATGCAAGGCAGTTTGTAATTACAATAGAAATAATACACTGCACCTCATAATTACAATAAGAACAATGCACAGCATGTTGTAAATGCAATAAGAACAATGCAAGGCACCTTGTAATTACAATAAGAAAAATGCACAACAGCTTGTAATTACAATAAGAGCAATGCATGACTCCTTGTAATTACAATAAGAACAATGCACGTTACCTTGCAATTAGAATAAGAACAATGCAAGGTGCCTTGTAATTACAATAAGAGAAATACACAACAGCTTGTAATTATAATAAGAGCAATGCACGACTCCTTGTAATTACAATAAGAACAATGCATGGCACCAATAAGAGCAATACACGACTCCTTGTAATTACAGTAAGAACAATGCACGGCACCTTGTAATTACAATAAGAACAATGCAAGGCACCTTGTAATTACAATAAGAAAAATGCACAACAGCTTATAATTACAATAAGAGCAATGCATGACTCATTGTAATTACAATAAGAACAATGCATGGCACCTTGTGATTACAATAAGAACAATGCATGGTACCTTGTAATTACAATAAGAATAATGCACAGCACCTTGTAATTACAATAAGAACAATGCAAGGCACCTTGTAATTACAACAAGGAAAAATGCACAACAGATAGTAATTACAATAAGAGCAATGCATGACTCATTGTAATTACAGAAAGAACAATGCATGGCACCTTGTAATTACAATAAGTGCACAGCACCTTGTGATTACAATAAGAAGAATGCATGGCACCTTGTAATTACAATAAGAACAATGCACATCAGTTTGTAATTACAATAAGAGCAATGCACATCACCTTGTAGTTACAATAAGAATAATGCACAGCAGCTTGTAGTTACAATAATAACAGTGCACAGCACCTTGTGATTACAATAAGAACAATGCATGACAGCTTGTAATTACAATAAGAACAATGCACAGCACCTTATAATTACAGTAAGAACAATGCACAGCACCTTGTAATTACAATAAGAGCAATGCAAGGCAACTTGTAATTACAATAAAAAATGCACAACATCTAGTAATTACAATAAGAGCAATGCACAGCACCTTGTATTTACAATACGAACAATGCACAGGACCTTGTGATTACAATAACAAGAATGCATAGCACCTTGTAGTTACAATAAGAACAATGCACTGCCACTTTTAATTACAAAAAGAGTGATGCATGGCACCTTGCGTTACAATAAGAGCAATGCACAGCACCTTGTAATTACAATAAGAACAATGCATAGCACCTTGCAAGTGCAATAAGAAAAAAGCATAGCACCTTGTGATTACAATAAGAACAATGCACGGCACCTTTTAATTACAATAAGAGCAATGTACAGCAGCTTGTAGTTACAATAAGAACAATGCACAGAAGCTTGTAATTACAATAAGAGCAATGCATGGCACCTTGTAGTTACAATAAGTACAATGCACAGAACATTGTAATTACAATAAGAACAATGCAAGGCAGCTTGTAATTACAATAGAAACAATACACTGCACCTCATAATTACAATAAGAACAATGCACAGCATGTTGTAATTACAATAAGAACAATGCAAGGCACCTTGTAATTACAATAAGAAAAATGCACAACAGCTTGTAATTACAATAAGAGCAATGCATGACTCCTTGTAATTACAATAAGAACAATGCATGGCACCTTGGGATTACAATAAGAACAATGCATGGCACCAATAAGAGCAATACATGACTCCTTGTAATTACAATAAGAACAATGCACGGCACCTTGTAATTACAATAAGAACAATGCAAGGCACCTTGTAATTACAATAAACAAAATGCACAACAGCTTATAATTACAATAAGAGCAATGCATGACTCATTGTAATTACAATAAGAACAATGCATGGCACCTTGTGATTACAAAAAAAAACAATGCATGGTACCTTGTAATTACAATAAGAATAACGCACAGCACCTTGTAATTACAATAAGAACAATGCAAGGCACCTTGTAATTACAATAAGAAAAATGCATAACAGCTAGTAATTACAATAAGAGCAATGCATGACTCATTGTAATTACAGTAAGAACAATGCATGGCACCTTGTAATTACAATAAGTGCACAGCACCTTGTGATTACAATAAGAAGAATGCATGGCACCTTGTAATTACAATAAGAACAATGCACAGCAGTTTGTAATTACAATAAGAGCAATGCACATCACCTTGTAGTTACAATAAGAATGATGCACAGCATCTTGTGATTACAATAAGAAAAATGCACAGCACCTTGTAGTTACAATAAGAACAGTGCACAGCACCTTGTGATTACAATAAGAACAATGCATGACAGCTTGTAATTACAATAAGAACAATGCACAGCACCTTATAATTACAGTAAGAACAATGCACAGCACCTTGTAATTACAATAAGAAGAATGCAAGGCAACTTGTAATTACAATAAGAAAAATGCACAGCAGCTAGTAATTACAATAAGAGCAATGCACAGCACCTTGTATTTACAATAAGGACAATGCACAGGACCTTGTGATTACAATAACAAGAATGCACAGCACCTTGTAGTTACAATAAGAACAATGCACTGCCCCTTTTAATTACAATAAGAGTGATGCATGGCACCTTGCTTTACAACAAGAGCAATGCACATCACCTTGTAATTACAATAAGAACAATGCATAGCACCTTGCAAGTGCAATAAGAAAAATGCATAGCACCTTGTGATTACAATAAGAACAATGCACAGCACCTTTTAATTACAATAAGAGCAATGTACAGCAGCTTGTAGTTACAATAAGAACAATGCACAGCAGCTTGTAATTACAATAAGAGCAAGGGATGGCACCTTGTAGTTACAATAAGTACAATGTACAGAACATTGTAATTACAATAAGAACAATGCAAGACAGCTTGTAATTACAATAGAAACAATACACTGCACCTCATAATTACAATAACAACAATGCACAGCAGCTTGTAATTAAAATAAGAGCAATGCAAAGCACCTTGTAGTTACAATAAGAACAATGCACAGCACATTGTAATTACAATAAGAACAATGCAAGGCAGTTTGTAATTACAATAGAAATAATACACTGCACCTCATAATTACAATAAGAACAATGCACAGCATGTTGTAATTACAATAAGAACAATGCAAGACACCTTGTAATTACAATAAGAAAAATGCACAACAGCTTGTAATTACAGTAAGAGCAATGCATGACTCCTTGTAATTACAATAAGAACAATGCACGTTACCTTGTAATTACAATAAGAACAATGCAAGGTGCCTTGTAATTGCAATAAGAGAAATGCACAACAGCTTGTAATTATAATAATAGCAATGCACGCCTCCTTGTAATTACAATAAGAACAATGCATGGCACCTTGTGATTACAATAAGAACAATGCATGGCACCAATAAGAGTAATACATGACTCCTTGTAATTACAATAAAACAATGCACAGCACATTGTAATTACAATAAGAACAATGCAAGGCACCTTGTAATTACAATAAGAAAAATGCACAACAGCTTATAATTACAATAAGAGCAATGCATGACTCCGTGTAATTACAATAAGAACAATGCATGGCACCTTGTGATTACAATAAGAACAATGCATGGTACCTTGTAATTACAATAAGAATAATGCACAACATCTTGTAATTACAATAAGAACAATGCAGGGCACCTTGTAATTACAATAAGAAAAATGCACAACAGCTAGTAATTACAATAAGAGCAATGCACGACTCATTGTAATTACAGTAAGAACAATGCACGGCACCTTGTAATTACAATAAGTGCACAGCACCTTGTGATTACAATATGAAGAATGCATGGCACCTTGTAATTACAATAAGAACAATGCACAGCAGTTTGTAATTACAATAAGAGCACTGCACATCACCTTGTAGTTACAATAAGAACGATGCACAGCACCTTGTGATTACAATAAGAATAATGCACAGCACCTTGTAGTTACAATAAAAACAGTGCACAGCACCTTGTGATTACAATAAGAACAATGCATGACAGCTTGTAATTACAATAAGAACAATGCACAGCACCTTATAATTACAGTAAGAACAATGCACAGCACCTTGTAATTACAATAAGAGCAATGCAAGGCAACTTGTAATTACAATAAGAAAAATGCACGGCACCTTGTAATTACAATCAGAACAATACATGACATTGTGATTACAATAAGAAAAATGCACTGCACCATGTGATTACTATAAGAACAATGCATGGCACCTTTTAATTACAATAAGAGCAGTCTACAGCAGCTTGTAGTTATAATAAGAACAATGCACAACACATTGTGATTACAATAAGAGCAATGCACAGCAGCTTGTGATTACAATAAGAGCAATGCATGGCACCTTGTAGTTACAATAAGAACAATGCACAGCACATTGTAATTACAATAAGAACAATGCATGACAGCTTGTAATTACAATAAGAACAATGCACAGCACCTTATAATCACAGTAAGAACAATGCACAGCACCTTGTAATTACAATAAGAGCAATGCAAGGCAACGTGTAATTACAATAAGAAAAATGCACAACAGCTAGTAATTACAATAAGAGCAATGCACAGCACCTTATATTTACAATAAGAACAATGAACAGGACCTTGTGATTACAATAACAAGAATGCACAGCACCTTGTAGTTACAATAAGAGCAATGCACAGCACCTTGTAATTACAATAAGAACAATGCATAGCACCTTGCAAGTACAATACGAAAAATGCATAGGACCTTGTGATTGCAATAAGAACAATGCATGGCACCTTTTAATTACAATAAAAACAATGCATGGCACCTTTTAATTACAATAAGAAAAATGCATGGCACCTTGTAATTGCAATAAGAACAATACATGACACCTTGTGATTACAATAAGAAAAATGCACAGCACCGTGTGATTACAATAAGAACAATGCACAACACCTTTTAATTACAATAAGAGCAATGTACAGTGGCTTGTAGTTACAATAAGAGCAATACATAGCACCTTGTAGTTATAATGAGTACAATGCACAGAACATTGAAATTACAATAAGAACAATGCAAGGCAGTTTGTAATTACAATTGAAACAATACACTGCACCTCATAATTACAATAACAACAATGCACAGCACCTTGTAATTACAATAAGAAAAATGCACAACAGCTTGTAATTACAATAAGAGCAATGCATGACTCCTTGTAATTACAAATAAGAACAATGCACGGTACCTTGTAATTACAATAAGAACAATGCAAGGCACATTGTAATTACAATAAGAGAAATGCACAACAGTTTGTAATTACAATAAGAACAATGCATGGCACCTTGTGATTACAATAAGAACAATGCATGGCACCTTGTAATCACAATAAGAACAATGCACAACACCTTGTAATTACAATAAGAACAACACAAGGCACCTTGTAATTACAATAAGAAAAATGCACAACAGCTAGTAATTACAATAAGAGCAATGCATGACTCCTTGTAATTACAATAAGAACAATGTACGGCACCTTGTAATTACAATAAGAACAGTGCACAGCACCTTGTGATTACAATAGGAAGAATGCATGGCACCTTGTAATTACAATAAGAACAATGCACAGCACTTTGTAATTACAATAAGAGCAATGCATAGCACCTTGTAGTTACAATAAGAATGATGCACAGCACCTTGTGATTACAATAAGAACAATGCACAGCACCTTGTAGTTACAATAAGAACAGTGCACAGCACCTTGTGATTACAATAAGAACAATGCATGACAGCTTGCAATTACAATAAGAACAATGCACAGCACCTTATAATGACAGTAAGAACAATGCACAGCACCTTGTAATTACAATAAGAAAAATGCACGGCACCTTGTAATTACAATCAGAACAATACATGACATTGTGATTACAATAAGAAAAATGCACTGCACCATGTGATTACTATAAGAACAATGCACAGCACCTTTTAATTACAATAAGAGCAGTCTACAGCAGCTTGTAGTTACAATAAGAACAATGCACAACACCTTGTGATTACAATAAAAGCAATGCACAGCAGCTTGTAATTACAATAAGAGCAATGCATGGCACCTTGTAGTTACAATAAGAACAATGCACAGCACATTGTAATTACAATAAGAGCAATGCAAGGCAGCTTGTAATTACAATAGAAACAATGCACTGCACCTCATAATTACAAGAAGAACAATGAACAGCACCTTGTATTTACAATAAGAACAATGCAAGGCACCTTGTAATTACAATAAGAGAAATGCTCAACAGCTTGTAATTATAATAAGAGCAATGCATGACTCGTAATTACAATAAGAACAATGCATGGCACCTTGTGATTACAATTAGAACAATGCATGGCACCAGTAAGAGCAATGCATGACTCCTTATAATTACAATAAGAATAATGCACAGTACCTTGTAATTACAATAAGAACAATGCATGGTACCTTGTAATTACAATAAGAAAAATGACCAACAGCTAGTAATTACAATAAGAGCAATGCATGGCTCCTTATAATTACAATAAGAACAATGTATGGCAGCTTGTAATTACAATAAGAACAATGCCCAGCAGCTTATAATTACATTAAGAACAATGCGCAGCACCTTGTGATTACAATATGAACAATGCACAGCACCTTATAATTACAGTAAGAGCAATGCAAGGCACCTTGTAACTACAATAAGAAAAATGCACAACAGCAAGTAATTACAATAAGAACAGTGCACAACACCTTGTGATTATAATAAGAACAATGCATGGCATTTTGTTATTACAATAAGAACAATGTACAGCACCTTGTAATTACAATAAGAGCAATGCACAGCACCTTATATTTACAATAAGAACAATGCACAGGACCTTGTGATTAGAATACCAAGAATGCACAACACCTTGTAGTTACAATAAGAACAATGCACTGCACCTTTTAATTACAATAAGAGTGATGCATGGCACCTTGAGTTACAATAAGAGCAATGCACAGCACTTTGTGATTATAATAAGAACAATACATGTCACCTTGTAATTACAATAAGAAAAATGCACGGCACCTTGTAATTACAATCAGAACAATACATGACATTGTGATTACAATAAGAAAAATGCATTGCACCATGTGATTACTATAAAAACAATGCACTGCACCTTTTAATTACAATAAGAGCAGTCTACAGCAGCTTGTAGTTACAATAAGAACAATGCACAACACCTTGTGATTACAATAAGAGCAATGCACAACAGCTTGTAATTACAATAAGAGCAATGCATGGCACCTTGTAGTTACAATAAGAACAATGCACAGCACATTCTAATTACAATATGAGCAATGCAAGGCAGCTTACAATTACAATAGAAACAATACACTGCACCTCATAATTACAAGAAGAACAATGAATAGCACCTTGTAATTACAATAAGAACAATGCAAGGCACTTTATAATTACAATAAGAAAAATGCACGGTACATTGTATTTACAATAAGAACAACGCAAGGCACCTTGTAATTACTATAAGAGAAATGCACAACAGCTTGTAATTATAATAAGAGCAATGCATGACTCGTAATTACAATAAGAACAATGCATGGCACCTTGGGATTACAATTAGAAGACTGCATGGCACCAATAAGAGCAATGCATGACTCCTTATAATTACAATAAGAACAATGCACGGCACTTTATAATTACAATAAGAACAAAGCATGTAACATTGTGATTATAATAAGAACAATGCATGACACCTTGTAATTACAATAAGAACAATGCACAGCACCTTGTAATTACAATAAGAACAATGCAAGGCACCTTGTAATTACAATAAGAATAATGCACAACAGCTATTAACTACAATAAGAGCAATGCATGACTCCTTGTAATTACAATAAGAACAATACACAGCACCTTGTAATTACAATAAGAACAGTGCACAGCACCTTATGATTACAATAAGAAAAATGTACAGTACTTTGTAATTACAATAAGAGCAATGCACAGCATCTTGTAGTTACAATAAGAATGATGCACAACACCTTGTGATTACAGTAAGAACAATGCACAGCACCTTGTAGTTACAATAAGAACAGTGCACAGCACCTTGTGATTACAATAAGAACAATGCACAGAACCTTATAATTACACTAAGAGCAATGCAAGGCACCTTGTAACTACAATAAGAAAAATGCACAACAGCAAGTAATTACAATAAGAACAGTGCACAACACCTTGTGATTATAATAAGAACAATGCATGGCATCTTGTTATTACAATAAGAACAATGTACAGCATGGCAGCTTGTAATTACAATAAGAACAATGCCCAGCAGCTTATAATTACATTAAGAACAATGTGCAGCACCTTGTGATTACAATATGAACAATGCACAGAACCTTATAATTACACTAAGAGCAATGCAAGGCACCTTGTAACTACAATAAGAAAAATGCACAACAGCAAGTAATTACAATAAGAACAGTGCACAACACCTTGTGATTATAATAAGAACAATGCATGGCATCTTGTTATTACAATAAGAACAATGTACAGCACCTTGTAATTACAATAAGAGCAATGCACAGCACCTTATATTTACAATACGAACAATGCACAGGACCTTGTGATTAGAATAACAAGAATGCACAACACCTTGTAGTTATAATAAGAACAATGCACTGCACCTTTTAATTACAATAAGAGTGATGCATGGCAGCTTGAGTTACAATAAGAGCAATGCACAGCACCTTGTAATTACAATAAGAACAATGCACAGCACCTTTTAATTACAATAAGAGCAGTCTACAGCAGCTTGTAGTTACAATAAGAACAATGCACAACACCTTGTGATTACAATAAAAGCAATGCAGAGCAGCTTGTAATTACAATAAGAGCAATGCATGGCACCTTGTAGTTACAATAAGAACAATGCACAGCACATTGTAATTACAATAAGAGCAATGCAAGGCAGCTTGTAATTACAATAGAAACAATGCACTGCACCTCATAATTACAAGAAGAACAATGAACAGCACCTTGTATTTACAATAAGAACAATGCAAGGCACCTTGTAATTACAATAAGAGAAATGCTCAACAGCTTGTAATTATAATAAGAGCAATGCATGACTCGTAATTACAATAAGAACAATGCATGGCACCTTGTGATTACAATTAGAACAATGCATGGCACCAGTAAGAGCAATGCATGACTCCTTATAATTACAATAAGAATAATGCACAGCACCTTGTAATTACAATAAGAACAATGCACGGTACCTTGTAATTACAATAAGAAAAATGACCAACAGCTAGTAATTACAAAAAGAGCAATGCATGGCTCCTTGTAATTACAATAAGAACAATGTATGGCAGCTTGTAATTACAATAAGAACAATGCCCAGCAGCTTATAATTACATTAAGAACAATGCGCAGCACCTTGTGATTACAATATGAACAATACACAGCACCTTATAATTACAGTAAGAGCAATGCAAGGCACCTTGTAACTACAATAAGAAAAATGCACAACAGCAAGTAATTACAATAAGAACAGTGCACAACACCTTGTGATTATAATAAGAACAATGCATGGCTTCTTGTTATTACAATAAGAACAATGTACAGCACCTTGTAATTACAATAAGAGCAATGCACAGCACCTTATATTTACAATAAGAACAATGCACAGGACCTTGTGATTAGAATACCAAGAATGCACAACACCTTGTAGTTACAATAAGAACAATGCACTGCACCTTTTAATTACAATAAGAGTGATGCATGGCACCTTGAGTTACAATAAGAGCAATGCACAGCACATTGTGATTATAATAAGAACAATGCATGTCACCTTGTAATTACAATAAGAAAAATGCACGGCACCTTGTAATTACAATCAGAACAATACATGACATTGTGATTACAATAAGAAAAATGCACTGCACCATGTGATTACTATAAAAACAATGCACAGCACCTTTTAATTACAATAAGAGCAGTCTACAGCAACTTGTAGTTACAATAAGAACAATGCACAACACCTTGTGATTACAATAAGAGCAATGCACAACAGCTTGTAATTACAATAAGAGCAATGCATGGTACCTTGTAGTTACAATAAGAACAATGCACAGCACATTGTAATTACAATATGAGCAATGCAAGGCACTTTATAATTGCAATAAGAAAAATGCACGGTACATTGTATTTACAATAAGAACAACGCAAGGCACCTTGTAATTACTATAAGAGAAATGCACAACAGCTTGTAATTATAATAAGAGCAATGCATGACTCGTAATTACAATAAGAACAATGCATGGCACCTTGGGATTACAATTAGAAGACTGCATGGCACCAATAAGAGCAATGCATGACTCCTTATTATTACAATAAGAACAATGCACGGCACTTTATAATTACAATAAGAACAAAGCATGTAACATTGTGATTATAATAAGAACAATGCATGGCACCTTGTAATTACAATAAGAACAATGCACAGCACCTTGTAATTACAATAAGAATAATGCACAACAGCTATTAATTGCAATAAGAGCAATGCATGACTCCTTGTAATTACAATAAAAACAATACACAGCACCTTGTAATTACAATAAGAACAGTACACAGCACCTTATGATTACATAAGAAAAATGTACAGTACTTTGTAATTACAATAAGAGCAATGCACAGCATCTTGTAGTTACAATAAGAATGATGCACAACACCTTGTGATTACAGTAAGAACAATGCACAGCACCTTGTAGTTACCATAAGAACAGTGCACAGCACCTTGTGATTACAATAAGAACAATGCATGGCAGCTTGTAATTACAATAAGAACAATGCCCAGCAGCTTATAATTACATTAAGAACAATGTGCAGCACCTTGTGATTACAATATGAACAATGCACAGCACCTTATAATTACAGTAAGAGCAATGCAAGGCACCTTGTAACTACAATAAGAAAAATGCACAACAGCAAGTAATTACAATAAGAACAGTGCACAACACCTTGTGATTATAATAAGAACAATGCATGGCATCTTGTTATTACAATAAGAACAATGTACAGCACCTTGTAATTACAATAAGAGCAATGCACAGCACCTTATATTTACAATAAGAACAATGCACAGGACCTTGTGATTAGAATAACAAGAATGCACAACACCTTGTAGTTACAATAAGAACAATGCACTGCGCCTTTTAATTACAATAAGAGTGATGCATTGCACCTTGAGTTACAATAAGAGCAATGCACAGCACCTTGTAATTACAATAAGAACAATGCACAGCACCTTTTAATTACAATAAGAGCAGTCTACAGCAGCTTGTAGTTACAATAAGAACAATGCACACCACCTTGTGATTACAATAAAAGCAATGCACAGCAGCTTGTAATTATAATAACAACAATGCATGGCAACTTGTAGTTACAATAAGAACAATGCACAGCACATTGTAATTACAATAAGAGCAATGCAAGGCAGCTTGTAATTACAATAGAAACAATGCACTGCACCTCATAATTACAAGAAGAACAATGAACAGCACCTTGTATTTACAATAAGAACAATGCAAGGCACCTTGTAATTACAATAAGAGAAATGCTCAACAGCTTGTAATTATAATAAGAGCAATGCATGACTCGTAATTACAATAAGAACAATGCATGGCACCTTGTGATTACAATTAGAACAATGCATGGCACCAGTAAGAGCAATGCATGACTCCTTATAATTACAATAAGAATAATGCACAGCACCTTGTAATTACAATAAGAACAATGCACGGTACCTTGTAATTACAATAAGAAAAATGACCAACAGCTAGTAATTACAATAAGAGCAATGCATGTCTCATTGTAATTACAATAAGAACAATACATGGCAGCTTGTAATTACAATAAGAACAATGCCCAGCAGCTTATAATTACATTAAGAACAATGCGCAGCACCTTGTGATTACAATATGAACAATGCACAGCACCTTATAATTACAGTAAGAGCAATGCAAGGCACCTTGTAACTACAATAAGAAAAATGCACAACAGCAAGTAATTACAATAAGAACAGTGAAAAACACCTTGTGATTATAATAAGAACAATGCATGGCATCTTGTTATTACAATAAGAACAATGTACAGCACCTTGTAATTACAATAAGAGCAATGCACAGCACCTTATATTTACAATAAGAACAATGCACAGGACCTTGTGATTAGAATACCAAGAATGCACAACACCTTGTAGTTACAATAAGAACAATGCACTGCACCTTTTAATTACAATATCCTTGAGTTACAATAAGAGCAATGCACAGCACCTTGTGATTATAATAAGAACAATGCATGTCACCTTGTAATTACAATAAGAAAAATGCACGGCACCTTGTAATTACAATCAGAACAATACATGACATTGTGATTACAATAAGAAAAATGCACTGCACCATGTGATTACTATAAAAACAATGCACAGCACCTTTTAATTACAATAAGAGCAGTCTACAGCAGCTTGTAGTTACAATAAGAACAATGCACAACACCTTGTGATTACAATAAGAGCAATGCACAACAGCTTGTAATTACAATAAGAGCAATGCATGGCACCTTGTAGTTACAATAAGAACAATGCACAGCACATTGTAATTACAATACGAGCAATGCAAGGCAGCTTATAATTACAATAGAAACAATACACTGCACCTCATAATTACAAGAAGAACAATGAATAGCACCTTGTAATTACAATAAGAACAATGCAAGGCACTTTGTAATTACAATAAGAAAAATGCACTGTACATTGTATTTACAATAAGAACAACGCAAGGCACCTTGTAAATACTATAAGAGAAATGCACAACAGCTTGTAATTATAATAAGAGCAATGCATGACTCATAATTACAATAAGAACAATGCATGGCACCTTGGGATTACAATTAGAAGAATGCATGGCACCAATAAGAGCAATGCATGACTCCTTATAATTAAAATAAGAACAATGCACGGCACTTTATAATTACAATAAGAACAAAGCATGGCACATTGTGATTATAATAAGAACAATGCATGGCACCTTGTAATTACAATAAGAACAATGCACAGCACCTTGTAATTACAATAAGAACAATGCGAGGCACCTTGTAATTACAATAAGAATAATGCACAACAGCTATTAATTACAATAAGAGCAATGCATGACTCCTTGTAATTACAATAAGAACAATACACAGCACCTTGTAATTACAATAAGAACAGTGCACAGCACCTTATGCTTACAATAAGAAAAATGTACAGTACTTTGTAATTACAATAAGAGCAATGCACAGCACCTTGTAGTTACAATACGAATGATGCACAACACCTTGTGATTACAGTAAGAACAATGCACAGCACCTTGTAGTTACAATAAGAACAGTGCACAGCACCTTGTGATTACAATAAGAACAATGCATGGCAGCTTGTAATTACAATAAGAACAATGCCCAGCAGCTTATAATTACATTAAGAACAATGTGCAGCACCTTGTCATTACAATATGAACAATGCACAGCACCTTATAATTACAATAAGAGCAATGCAAGGCACCTTGTAACTACAATAAGAAAAATGCACAACAGCAAGTAATGACAATAAGAACAGTGCACAACACCTTGTGATTATAATAAAAACAATGCATGGCATCTTGTTATTACAATAAGAACAATGTATAGCACCTTGTAATTACAATAAGAGCAATGCACAGCACCTTATATTTACAATAAGAACAATGCACAGGACCTTGTGATTAGAATAACAAGAATGCACAACACCTTGTAGTTACAATAGGAACAATGCACTGCACCTTTTAATTACAATAAGAGTGATGCATGGCACCTTGAGTTACAATAAGAGCAATGCACAGCACCTTGTGATTATAATAAGAACAATGCATGTCACCTTGTAATTACAATAAGAAAAATGCACGGCACCTTGTAATTACAATCAGAACAATACAGGACATTGTGATTACAATTAGAAAAATGCACTGCACCATGTGATTACTATAAGAACAATGCATGGCACATTTTAATTACAATTAGAGCAGTCTACAGCAGCTTGTAGTTACAATAAGAACAATGCACAACACCTTGTGATTACAATAAGAGCAATGCACAGCAGCTTGTAATTACAATAAGAGCAATGCATGTCACCTTGTAGTTACAATAAGAAAAATGCACAGCACATTGTAATTACAATAAGAGCAATGCAAGGCAGCTTATAATTACAAAAGAAACAATACACTACACCTCATAATTACAAGAAGAACAATGAATAGCACCTTGTAATTACAATAAGAACAATGCAAGGCACCATGTAATTACTATAAGAGAAATGCACAACAGCTTGTAATTATAATAAGAGCAATGCATGACTCATAATTACAATAAGAACAATGCATGGCACCTTGGAATTACAATTAGAACAAAGCATGGCACCAATAAGAGCAATGCATGACTCCTTATAATTCCAATAAGAACAATGCACGGCACTTTATAATTACAATAAGAACAAAGCATGGCAACTTGTGATTATAATAAGAACAATGTATGGCACCTTGTAATTACAATAAGAACAATGCACAGCACCTTGTAATTACAATAAGAACAATGCAAGGCACCTTGTAATTACAATAAGAAAAATGCACAACAGCTAGTAATTACAATAAGAGCAATGCATGACTCCTTGTAATTACAATAAGAACAATGCACAGCACTTTGTAATTACAATAAGAACAGTCCACAGCACCTTATGATTACAATAAGAAGAATGCATGGCACCTTGTAATTACAATAAGAAAAATGTACAGTACTTTGTAATTACAATAAGAGCAATGCACAGCACCTTGTAGTTACAATAAGAATGATGCACAGCACCTTGTGATTACAGTAAAAACAATGCACAGCACCTTGTAGTTACAATAAGAACAGTGCACAGCACCTTGTGATTACAATAAGAACAATGCATGGCAGCTTGTAATTACAATAAGAACAATGCCCAGCAGCTTATAATTACATTAAGAACAATGCGCAGCACCTTGTGATTACAATATGAACAATGCACAGCACCTTGTAATTACAATAAGAGCAATGCAAGGCACCTTGTAATTACAATAAGAAAAATGCACAACAGCTAGTAATTACAATATGAGCAATGCATGACTCCTTGTAATTACAATAAGAACAATGCATGGCACCTTGTAATTACAATAAGAACAGTGCACAGCACCTTATGATTACAATAAGAAGAATGCATGGCACCTTGTAATTACAATAAGAAAAATGTACAGTACTTTGTAATTACAATAAGAGCAATGCACAGCACCTTGTAGTTACAATAAGAATGATGCACAGCACCTTGTGATTACAGTAAAAACAATGCACAGCACCTTGTAGTGCAATAAGAACAGTGCACATCACCTTGTGATTACAATAAGAACAATGCATGGCAGCATGTAATTACAATAAGAGTAATGCCCAGAACCTTATAATCACAGTAAGAACAATGCACAGCACCTTGTGATTACAATAAGAACAATGCACAGCACCTTATAATTACAGTAAGAGCAATGCAAGGCACCTTGTAACTACAATAAGAAAATGCACAACATCAAGTAATTACAATAAGAACAGTGCACAACACCTTGTAATTATAATAAGAACAATGCATGGCATCCTGTTATTACAATAAGAACAATGTACAGCACCTTGTAATTACAATAAGAGCAATGCACAGCACCTTATATTTACAATAAGAACAATGCACAGGACCTTGTGATTAGAATAACAAGAATGCACAGCACCTTGTAGTTACAATAAGAACAATGCACTGCACCTTTTAATTACAATAAGAGTGATGCATGGCACCTTGAGTTACAATAAGAGCAATGCACAGCACCTCATGATTATAATAAGAACAATGCATGTCACCTTGTTATTACAATAAGAAAAATGCATAGCACCTTGTGATTACAATAATAACAATGCATGGCACCTTTTAATTACAATAAGAGCAATGTACAGTGGCTTGTAGTTACAATACGAACAATGCACAGCACCTCACAATTACAATAAGAACAATGCACAGCAGTTTGTAATTACAATAAGAGCAATGCATGGCACCTTGTAGTTACAATAAGAGCAATGCACAGCACATTGTAATTACAATAAGAACAATGCAAGCAGCTTGTAATTACAATAGAAACCATACACTGCACCTCATAATTACAATAAGAACAATGTAAGGCACCTTGTAATAACAATAAGAGAAATGCACAACAGCTTGCAATTATAATAAGAGCAATGCATGACTCCTTGTAATTACAATAAGAACAATGCATGGCACCTTGTGATTACAATAAGAACAATGCGTGGCACCAATAAGAGCAATGCATGACTCCTTGTAATTACAATAAGAACAATGCACGGACCCTTGTAATTACAATAAGAACAATGCACAGCACCTTATAATTACAATAAGAACAGTACAAGGCACCTTGTAATTACTATAAGAAAAATGCACAGCACTTTGTAATTACAAGAAAAGCAATGCACAGCAGCTTGTAATTACAATAAGAGCAATGCATGGCACCTTGTAGTTACAATAAGAACAATGCACAGCATATTGAAATTACAATAAGAGCAATGCAAGGCAGCTTGTAATTACAATAGAAACAATGCACTGCACCTCATAATTACAAGAAGAACAATGAACAGCACCTTGTATTTACAATAAGAACAATGCAAGGCACCTTGTAATTACAATAAGAGAAATGCTCAACAGCTTGTAATTATAACAAGAGCAATGCATGACTCGTAATTACAATAAGAACAATGCATGGCACCTTGTGATTACAATTAGAACAATGCATGGCACCAGAAAGAGCAATACATGACTCCTTATAATTACAATAAGAATAATGCACAGCACCTTGTAATTACAATAAGAACAATGCACGGTACCTTGTAATTACAATAAGAAAAATGACCAACAGCTAGTAATTACAATAAGAGCAATGCATGGCTCCTTGTAATTACAATAAGAACAATGTATGGCAGCTTGTAATTACAATAAGAACAATGCCCAGCAGCTTATAATTACATTAAGAACAATGCGCAGCACCTTGTGATTACAATATGAACAATGCACAGCACCTTATAATTACAGTAAGAGCAATGTAAGGCACCTTGTAACTACAATAAGAAAAATGCACAACAGCAAGTAATTACAATAAGAACAGTGCACAACACCTTGTGATTATAATAAGAACAATGCATGGCATCTTGTTATTACAATAAGAACAATGTACAGCACCTTGTAATTACAATAAGAGCAATGCACAGCACCTTATATTTACAATAAGAACAATGCACAGGACCTTGTGATTAGAATACCAAGAATGCACAACACCTTGTAGTTACAATAAGAACAATGCACTGCACCTTTTAATTACAATAAGAGTAATGCATGGCACCTTGAGTTACAATAAGAGCAATGCACAGCACATTGTGATTATAATAAGAACAATGCATGTCGCCTTGTAATTACAATAAGAAAAATGCATGGCACCTTGTAATTACAATCAGAACAATACATGACATTGTGATTACAATAAGAAAAATGCCCTGCACCATGTGATTACTATAAAAACAATGCACAGCACCTTTTAATTACAATAAGAGCAGTCTACAGCAACTTGTAGTTACAATAAGAACAATGCACAACACCTTGTGATTACAATAAGAGCAATGCACAACAGCTTGTAATTACAATAAGAGCAATGCATGGTACCTTGTAGTTACAATAAGAACAATGCACAGCACATTGTAATTACAATATGAGCAATGCAAAGCAGCTTATAATTACAATAGAAACAATACACTGCACCTCATAATTACAAGAAGAACAATGAATAGCACCTTGTAATTACAATAAGAACAATGCAAGGCACTTTATAATTGCAATAAGAAAAATGCACGGTACATTGTATTTACAATAAGAACAACGCAAGGCACCTTGTAATTACTATAAGAGAAATGCACAACAGCTTGTAATTATAATAAGAGCAATGCATGACTCCTTATAATTACAATAAGAACAATGCACGGCACTTTATAATTACAATAAGAACAAAGCATGTAACATTGTGATTATAATAAGAACAATGCATGGCACCTTGTAATTACAATAAGAACAATGCACAGCACCTTGTAATTACAATAAGAACAATGCAAGGCACCTTGTAATTACAATAAGAATAATGCACAACAGCTATTAATTACAATAAGAGTAATGCATGACTCCTTGTAATTACAATAAGAACAATACACAGCACCTTGTAATTACAATAAGAACAGTGCACAGCACCTTATGATTACAATAAGAAAAATGTACAGTACTTTGTAATTACAATAAGAGCAATGCACAGCATCTTGTAGTTACAATAAGAATGATGCACAACACCTTGTGATTACAGTAAGAACAATGCACAGCACCTTGTAGTTACAATACGAACAGTGCACAGCACCTTGTGATTACAATAAGAACAATGCATAGCAGCTTGTAATTACAATAAGAACAATGCCCAGCAGCTTATAATTACATTAAGAACAATGTGCAGCACCTTGTGATTACAATATGAACAATGCACAGCACCTTATAATTACAGTAAGAGCAATGCAAGGCACCTTGTAACTACAATAAGAAAAATGCACAACAGCAAATAATTACAATAAGAACAGTGCACAACACCTTGTGATTATAATAAGAACAATGCATGGCATCTTGTTATTACAATAAGAACAATGTACAGCACCTTGTAATTACAATAAGAGCAATGCACAGCACCTTATATTTACAATAAGAACAATGCACAGGACCTTGTGATTAGAATAACAAGAATGCACAACACCTTGTAGTTACAATAAGAACAATGCACTGCACCTTTTAATTACAATAAGAGTGATGCATTGCACCTTGAGTTACAATAAGAGCAATGCACAGCACCTTGTAATTACAATAAGAACAATGCACAGCACCTTTTAATTACAATAAGAGCAGTCTACAGCAGCTTGTAGTTACAATAAGAACAATGCACAACACCTTGTGATTACAATAAAAGCAATGCACAGCAGCTTGTAATTACAATAACAGCAATGCATGGCAACTTGTAGTTACAATAAGAACAATGCACAGCACATTGTAATTACAATAAGAGCAATGCAAGGCAGCTTGTAATTACAATAGAAACAATGCACTGCACCTCATAATTACAAGAAGAACAATGAACAGCACCTTGTATTTACAATAAAAACAATCCAAGGCACCTTGTAATTACAATAAGAGAAATGCTCAACAGCTTGTAATTATAATAAGAGCAATGCATGACTCGTAATTACAATAAGAACAATGCATGGCACCTTGTGATTACAATTAGAACAATGCATGGCACCAGTAAGAGCAATGCATGACTCCTTATAATTACAATAAGAATAATGCACAGCACCTTGTAATTACAATAAGAGCAATGCACAGCACCGTATATTTACAATAAGAACAATGCACAGGACCTTGTGATTAGAATACCAAGAATGCACAACACCTTGTAGTTACAATAAGAACAATGCACTGCACCTTTTAATTACAATAACCTTGAGTTACAATAAGAGCAATGCACAACACCTTGTGATTATAATAAGAACAATGCATGTCACCTTGTAATTACAATAAGAAAAATGCACGGCACCTTGTAATTACAATCAGAACAATACATGACATTGTGATTACAATAAGAAAAATGCACTGCACCATGTGATTACTATAAAAACAATGCACGGCACCTTTTAATTACAATAAGAGCAGTCTACAGCAGCTTGTAGTTACAATAAGAACAATGCACAACACCTTGTGATTACAATAAGAGCAATGCACAACAGCTTGTAATTACAATAAGAGCAATGCATGGCACCTTGTAGTTACAATAAGAACAATGCACAGCACATTGTAATTACAATACGAGCAATGCAAGGCAGCTTATAATTACAATAGAAACAATACACTGCACCTCATAATTGCAAGAAGAACAATGAATAGCACCTTGTAATTACAATAAGAACAATGCAAGGCACTTTGTAATTACAATAAGAAAAATGCACGGTACATTGTATTTACAATAAGAACAACGCAAGGCACCTTGTAAATACTATAAGAGAAATGCACAACAGCTTGTAATTATAATAAGAGCAATGCATGACTCATAATTACAATAAGAACAATGCATGGCACCTTGGGATTACAATTAGAACAATGCATGGCACCAATAAGAGCAATGCATGACTCCTTATAATTACAATAAGAACAATGCACGGCACTTTATAATTACAATAAGAACAAAGCATGGCACATTGTGATTATAATAAGAACAATGCATGTCACCTTGTAATTACAATAAGAACAATGCACAGCACCTTGTAATTACAATAAGAACAATGCGAGGCACCTTGTAATTACAATAAGAATAATGCACAACAGCTATTAATTACAATCAGAGCAATGCATGACTCCTTGCAATTACAATAAGAACAATACACAGCACCTTGTAATTACAATAAGAACAGTGCACAGCACCTTATGCTTACAATAAGAAAAATGTACAGTACTTTGTAATTACAATAAGAGCAATGCACAGCACCTTGTAGTTACAATACGAATGATGCACAACACCTTGTGATTACAGTAAGAACAATGCACAGCACCTTGTAGTTACAATAAGAACAGTGCACAGCACCTTGTGATTACAATAAGAACAATGCATGGCAGCTTGTAATTACAATAAGAACAATGCCCAGCAGCTTATAATTACATTAAGAACAATGTGTAGCACCTTGTGATTACAATATGAACAATGCACAGCACCTTATAATTACAGTAAGAGCAATGCAAGGCACCTTGTAACTACAATAAGAAAAATGCACAACAGCAAGTAATGACAATAAGAACAGTGCACAACACCTTGTGATTATAATAAAAACAATGCATGGCATCTTGTTATTACAATAAGAACAATGTACAGCACCTTGTAATTACAATAAGAGCAATGCACAGCACCTTATATTTACAATAAGAACAATGCACAGGACCTTGTGATTAGAATAACAAGAATGCACAACACCTTGTAGTTACAATAAGAACAATGCACTGCACCTTTTAATTACAATAAGAGTGATGCATGGCACCTTGAGTTACAATAAGAGCAATGCACAGCACCTTGTCATTATAATAAGAACAATGCATGTCACCTTGTAATTACAATAAGAAAAATGCACGGCACCTTGTAATTACAATCAGAGAAATGCACGGCACCTTGTAATTGCAATCAGAACAATACATGACATTGTGATTACAGTAAGAAAAATGCATTGCCCCCATGTGATTACTATAAGAACAATGCATGGCACATTTTAATTACAATTAGAGGAGTCTACAGCAGCTTGTAGTTACAATAAGAACAATGCACAACACCTTGTGATTACAATAAGAGCAATGCACAGCAGCTTGTAATTAAAATAAGAGCAATGCATGTCACCTTGTAGTTACAACAAGAAAAAATGCACAGCACATTGTAATTACAATAAGAGCAATGCAAGGCAGCTTATAATTACAATAGAAACAATACACTACACCTCATAATTACAAGAAGAACAATGAATAGCACCTTGTAATTACAATAAGAACAAGGCAAGGCACCTTGTAATTACTATAATAGAAATGCACAACAGCTTGTAATTATAATAAGAGCAATGCATGACTCATAATTACAATAAGAACAATGCATGGCACCTTGGAATTACAATTAGAACAAAGCATGGCACCAATAAGAGCAATGCATGACTCCTTATAATTCCAATAAGAACAATGCACGGCACTTTATAATTACAATAAGAACAAAGCATGGCAACTTGTGATTATAATAAGAACAATGTATGGCACCTTGTAATTACAATAAGAACAATGCACAGCACCTTGTAATTACAATAAGAACAATGCACGGTACCTTGTAATTACAATAAGAAAAATGACCAACAGCTAGTAATTACAATAAGAGCAATGCATGGCTCCTTGTAATTACAATAAGAACAATGTATGGCAGCTTGTAATTACAATAAGAACAATGCCCAGCAGCTTATAATTACATTAAGAACAATGCGCAGCACCTTGTGATTACAATATGAACAATGCACAGCACCTTATAATTACAGTAAGAGCAATGCAAGGCACCTTGTAACTACAATAAGAAAAATGCACAACAGCAAGTAATTACAATAAGAACAGTGCACAACACCTTGTGATTATAATAAGAACAATGCATGGCATCTTGTTATTACAATAAGAACAATGTACAGCACCTTGTAATTACAATAAGAGCAATGCACAACACCTTATATTTACAATAAGAACAATGCACAGGACCTTGTGATTAGAATACCAAGAATGCACAACACCTTGTAGTTACAATAAGAACAATGCACTGCACCTTTTAATTACAATAAGAGTGATGCATGGCACCTTGAGTTACAATAAGAGCAATGCACAGCACATTGTGATTATAATAAGAACAATGCATGTCACCTTGTAATTACAATAAGAAAAATGCATGGCACCTTGTAATTACAATCAGAACAATACATGACATTGTGATTACAATAAGAAAAATGCACTGCACCATGTGATTACTATAAAAACAATGCACAGCACCTTTTAATTACAATAAGAGCAGTCTACAGCAACTTGTAGTTACAATAAGAACAATGCACAGCACCTTGTGATTACAATAAGAGCAATGCACAACAGCTTGTAATTACAATAAGAGCAATGCATGGTACCTTGTAGTTACAATAAGAACAATGCACAGCACATTGTAATTACAATATGAGCAATGCAAAGCAGCTTATAATTACAATAGAAACAATACACTGCACCTCATAATTACAAGAAGAACAATGAATAGCACCTTGTAATTACAATAAGAACAATGCAAGGCACTTTATAATTGCAATAAGAAAAATGCACGGTACATTGTATTTACAATAAGAACAACGCAAGGCACCTTGTAATTACTATAAGAGAAATGCACAACAGCTTGTAATTATAATAAGAGCAATGCATGACTCCTTATAATTACAATAAGAACAATGCACGGCACTTTATAATTACAATAAGAACAAAGCATGTAACATTGTGATTATAATAAGAACAATGCATGGCACCTTGTAATTACAATAAGAACAACGCACAGCACCTTGTAATTACAATAAGAACAATGCAAGGCACCTTGTAATTACAACAAGAATAATGCACAACAGCTATTAATTACAATAAGAGCAATGCATGACTCCTTGTAATTACAATAAGAACAATACACAGCACCTTGTAATTACAATAAGAACAGTGCACAGCACCTTATGATTACAATAAGAAAAATGTACAGTACTTTGTAATTACAATAAGAGCAATGCACAGCATCTTGTAGTTACAATAAGAATGATGCACAACACCTTGTGATTACAGTAAGAACAATGCACAGCACCTTGTAGTTACAATACGAACAGTGCACAGCACCTTGTGATTACAATAAGAACAATGCATAGCAGCTTGTAATTACAATAAGAACAATGCCCAGCAGCTTATAATTACATTAAGAACAATGTGCAGCACCTTGTGATTACAATATGAACAATGCACAGCACCTTATAATTACAGTAAGAGCAATGCAAGGCACCTTGTAACTACAATAAGAAAAATGCACAACAGCAAGTAATTACAATAAGAACAGTGCACAACACCTTGTGATTATAATAAAAACAATGCATGGCATCTTGTTATTACAATAAGAACAATGTACAGCACCTTGTAATTACAATAAGAGCAATGCACAGCACCTTATATTTACAATAAGAACAATGCACAGGACCTTGTGATTAGAATAACAAGAATGCACAACACCTTGTAGTTACATTAAGAACAATGCACTGCACCTTTTAATTACAATAAGAGTGATGCATTGCACCTTGAGTTACAATAAGAGCAATGCACAGCACCTTGTAATTACAATAAGAACAATGCACAGCACCTTTTAATTACAATAAGAGCAGTCTACAGCAGCTTGTAGTTACAATAAGAACAATGCACAACACCTTGTGATTACAATAAAAGCAATGCACAGCAGCTTGTAATTACAATAACAGCAATGCATGGCAACTTGTAGTTACAATAAGAACAATGCACAGCACATTGTAATTACAATAAGAGCAATGCAAGGCAGCTTGTAATTACAATAGAAACAATGCACTGCACCTCATAATTACAAGAAGAACAATGAACAGCACCTTGTATTTACAATAAGAACAATCCAAGGCACCTTGTAATTACAATAAGAGAAATGCTCAACAGCTTGTAATTATAATAAGAGCAATGCATGACTCGTAATTACAATAAGAACAATGCATGGCACCTTGTGATTACAATTAGAACAATGCATGGCACCAGTAAGAGCAATGCATGACTCCTTATAATTACAATAAGAATAATGCACAGCACCTTGTAATTACAATAAGAGCAATGCACAGCACCTTATATTTACAATAAGAACAATGCACAGGACCTTGTGATTAGAATACCAAGAATGCACAACACCTTGTAGTTACAATAAGAACAATGCACTGCACCTTTTAATTACAATAACATTGAGTTACAATAAGAGCAATGCACAGCACCTTGTGATTATAATAAGAACAATGCATGTCACCTTGTAATTACAATAAGAAAAATGCACGGCACCTTGTAATTACAATCAGAACAATACATGACATTGTGATTACAATAAGAAAAATGCACTGCACCATGTGATTACTATAAAAACAATGCACGGCACATTTTAATTACAATAAGAGCAGTCTACAGCAGCTTGTAGTTACAATAAGAACAATGCACAACACCTTGTGATTACAATAAGAGCAATGCACAGCAGCTTGTAATTACAATAAGAGCAATGCATGGCACCTTGTAGTTACAATAAGAACAATGCACAGCACATTGTAATTACAATAAGAGCAATGCAAGGCAGCTTATAATTACAATAGAAACAATACACTGCACCTCATAATTACAAGAAGAACAATGAATAGCACCTTGTAATTACAATAAGAACAATGCAAGGCACTTTGTAATTACAATAAGAAAAATGCATGGTACATTGTATTTACAATAAGAACAACGCAAGGCACCTTGTAAATACTATAAGTGAAATGCACAACAGCTTGTAATTATAATAAGAGCAATGCATGACTCATAATTACAATAAGAACAATGCATGGCACCTTGGGATTACAATTAGAACAATGCATGGCACCAATAAGAGCAATGCATGACTCCTTATAATTACAATAAGAACAATGCACGGCACTTTATAATTACAATAAGAACAAAGCATGGCACATTGTGATTATAATAAGAACAATGCATGTCACCTTGTAATTACAATAAGAACAATGCACAGCACCTTGTAATTACAATAAGAACAATGCGAGGCACCTTGTAATTACAATAAGAATAATGCACAACAGCTATTAATTACAATAAGAGCAATGCATGACTCCTTGTAATTACAATAAGAACAATACACAGCACCTTGTAATTACAATAAGAACAGTGCACAGCACCTTATGCTTACAATAAGAAAAATGTACAGTACTTTGTAATTACAATAAGAGCAATGCACAGCACCTTGTAGTTACAATACGAATGATGCACAACACCTTGTGATTACAGTAAGAACAATGCACAGCACCTTGTAGTTACAATAAGAACAGTGCACAGCACCTTGTGATTACAATAAGAACAATGCATGGCAGCTTGTAATTACAATAAGAACAATGCCCAGCAGCTTATAATTACATTAAGAACAATGTGTAGCACCTTGTGATTACAATATGAACAATGCACAGCACCTTATAATTACAGTAAGAGCAATGCAAGGCACCTTGTAACTACAATAAGAAAAATGCACAACAGCAAGTAATGACAATAAGAACAGTGCACAACACCTTGTGATTATAATAAAAACAATGCATGGCATCTTGTTATTACAATAAGAACAATGTACAGCACCTTGTAATTACAATAAGAGCAATGCACAGCACCTTATATTTACAATAAGAACAATGCACAGGACCTTGTGATTAGAATAACAAGAATGCACAACACCTTGTAGTTACAATAAGAACAATGCACTGCACCTTTTAATTACAATAAGAGTGATGCATGGCACCTTGAGTTACAATAAGAGCAATGCACAGCACCTTGTCATTATAATAAGAACAATGCATGTCACCTTGTAATTACAATAAGAAAAATGCACGGCACCTTGTAATTACAATCAGAGAAATGCACGGCACCTTGTAATTGCAATCAGAACAATACATGACATTGTGATTACAGTAAGAAAAATGCATTGCCCCATGTGATTACTATAAGAACAATGCATGGCACATTTTAATTACAATTAGAGGAGTCTACAGCAGCTTGTAGTTACAATAAGAACAATGCACAACACCTTGTGATTACAATAAGAGCAATGCGCAGCAGCTTGTAATTAAAATAAGAGCAATGCATGTCACCTTGTAGTTACAATAAGAAAAATGCACAGCACATTGTAATTACAATAAGAGCAATGCAAGGCAGCTTATAATTACAATAGAAACAATACACTACACCTCATAATTACAAGAAGAACAATGAATAGCACCTTGTAATTACAATAAGAACAATGCAAGGCACCTTGTAATTACTATAAGAGAAATGCACAACAGCTTGTAATTATAATAAGAGCAATGCATGACTCATAATTACAATAAGAACAATGCATGGCACCTTGGAATTACAATTAGAACAAAGCATGGCACCAATAAGAGCAATGCATGACTCCTTATAATTCCAATAAGAACAATGCACGGCACTTTATAATTACAATAAGAACAAAGCATGGCAACTTGTGATTATAATAAGAACAATGTATGGCACCTTGTAATTACAATAAGAACAATGCACAGCACCTTGTAATTACAATAAGAACAATGCGAGGCACCTTGTAATTGCAATAAGAAAAATGCACAACAGCTAGTAATTACAATAAGAGCAATGCATGACTCCTTGTAATTACAATAAGAACAATGCACAGCACTTTGTAATTACAATAAGAACAGTGCACAGCACCTTATGATTACAATAAGAAGAATGCATGGCACCTTGTAATTACAATAAGAAAAATGTACAGTACTTTGTAATTACAATAAGAGCAATGCACAGCACCTTGTAGTTACAATAAGAATGATGCACAACACCTTGTGATTACAGTAAGAACAATGCACAGCACCTCTTAGTTACAATAAGAACAGTGCACAGCACCTTGTGATTACAATAAGAACAATGCATGGCAGCTTGTAATTACAATAAGAACAATGCCCAGCAGCTTATAATTACATTAAGAACAATGCGCAGCACCTTGTGATTACAATATGAACAATGCACAGCACCTTGTAATTACAATAAGAGCAATGCAAGGCACCTTGTAATTACAATAAGAAAAATGCACAACAGCTAGTAATTACAATATGAGCAATGCATGACTCCTTGTAATTACAATGAGAACAATGCACGGCACCTTGTAATTACAATAAGAACAGTGCACAGCACCTTATGATTACAATAAGAAGAATGCATGGCACCTTGTAATTACAATAAGAAAAATGTACAGTACTTTGTAATTACAATAAGAGCAATGCACAGCACCTTGTAGTTACAATAAGAATGATGCACAGCACCTTGTGATTACAGTAAAAACAATGCACAGCACCTTGTAGTTACAATAAGAACAGTGCACATCACCTTGTGATTACAATAAGAACAATGCATGGCAGCATGTAATTACAATAAGAGTAATGCCCAGAACCTTATAATCACAGTAAGAACAATGCACAGCACCTTGTGATTACAATAAGAACAATGCACAGCACCTTATAATTACAGTAAGAGCAATGCAAGGCACCTTGTAACTACAATAAGAAAAATGCACAACAGCAAGTAATTACAATAAGAACAGTGCACAACACCTTGTGATTATAATAAGAACAATGCATGGCATCCTGTTATTACAATAAGAACAATGTACAGCACCTTGTAATTACAATAAGAGCCATGCACAGCACCTTATATTTACAATAAGAACAATGTACAGGACCTTGTGATTAGAATAACAAGAATGCACAACACCTTGTAGTTACAATAAGAACAATGCACTGCACCTTTTAATTACAATAAGAGTGATGCATGGCACCTTGAGTTACAATAAGAGCAATGCACAGCACCTTGTGATTATAATAAGAACAATGCATGTCACCTTGTTATTACAATAAGAAAAACGCATAGCACCTTGTGATTACAATAATAACAATGCATGGCACCTTTTAATTACAATAAGAGCAATGTACAGTGGCTTGTAGTTACAATACGAGCAATGCACAGCACCTCACGATTACAATAAGAGCAATGCACAGCAGTTTGTAATTACAATAAGAGCAATGCATGGCACCTTGTAGTTACAATAAGAGCAATGCACAGCACATTGTAATTATAATAAGAACAATGCAAGCAGCTTGTATTTACAATAGAAACCATACACTGCACTTCATAATTACAATAAGAACAATGAACAGCACCTTGTAATTACAATAAAAACAATGCATGGTACATTGTAATTACAATAAGAACAATGTAAGGCACCTTGTAATAACAATAAGAGAAATGCACAACAGCTTGCAATTATAATAAGAGCAATGCATGACTCCTTGTAATTACAATAAGAACAATGCATGGCACCTTGTGATTACAATAAGAACAATGCGTGGCACCAACAAGAGCAATGCATGACTCCTTGTAATTACAATAAGAACAATGCACGGCACCTTGTAATTACAACAAGAAAAATGCACAACAGCTTTTAATTACAATAAGTGCAATGCATGACTCCTTGTAATTACAATAAGATCAATGCATGGCACCTTGTGATTACAATAAGAACAATGCATGGCACCTTGTAATTACAATAAGAACAATGCACAGCACCTTATAATTACAATAAGAACAGTGCAAGGCACCTTGTAATTACAATAAGAAAGATGCAAACAGCTAGTAATTATAATAAGAGCAGTGCATGACTCCTTGTAATTACAATAAAAACAATGCACAGGACCTTGTAATTACAATAAGAACAATGCACAGCACCTTGTAGTTACAAAAAGAACAGTGCACAGCACCTAGTGATTAATACTACCAAACCTAACAATAATGCAGGTAACAGTTTATTCTCCAACTCTGTTGGAAAAACATGGAATAAACTACCCTCTGATATCACTTCTTTAACCTCTTTCCAACTTTTCAAATACCAACTAAAAATTTATCTCAGTAAACACTGGCTTTGCTCCTGTACTAATCCAGACTAATGCTAACTCTTTTCTCTACCATTACCCTTGTTAACATAAAAAAAAATAAAATAAAAAAAAATAAAATAAAATAAAAATAAATAAGAACAATGCATAGCACCTTGTAATTACAATAAGAACAGGGCACAGCACATTATGATTACAATAAGAAGAATGCATGGCACCTTGTAATTACAGTAAGAAAAATGTACAGTACTTTGTAATTACAATAAAAGCAATGCACAGCACCTTGTAGCTACAATAAGAACAATGCACAGCACCTTGTGATTACAGTAAAAACAATGCACAGCACCTTGTAGTTACAATAAGAACAGTGCACAGCACCTTGTGATTACAATAAGAACAATGCATGACAGCTTGTAATTACAATAAGAGCAATGCCCAGCACCTTATAATTACAGTAAGAACAATGCACAGCATCTTGTGATTACAATAAGAACAATGCACAGCACCTTATAATTACAGTATGAGCAATGCAAGGCACCTTGTAACTACAATAAGAAAAATGCACAACAGCTAGTAATTACAATAAGAACAGTGTACAGCACCTTGTGATTATAATAAGAACAATGCATGGCATCTTGTTATTACAATAAGAACAATGTACAGCACCTTGTAGTTACAATAAGAACAATGCACTGCACCTTTTAATTACAATAAGAATGATGCATGGCACCTTGAGTTACAATACGAGCAATGCACAGCACCTTGTGATTATAATAAGAACAATGCATGGCACCTTGTTAGTACAATAAGAAAAATGCATAGCACCTTGTGATTACAATAATAACAATGCATGGCACCTTTTAATTACAATAAGAGCAATGTAAAGTGGCTTGTAGTTACAATAAGAACAATGCACAGTGCCTTGCAATTACAATAAGAGCAATGCACAGCAGTTTGTAATTGCAATAAGAGCAATGCATGGCACCTTGTAGTTACAATAAGAACAATGCACAGCACATTGTAATTACAATAAGAACAATGCAAGGCAATTTGTAATTACAATAGAAACCATACACTGCACCTCATAATTACAATAAGAACAATGAACAGCACCTTGTAATTACAATAAAAACAATGTAAGGCACCTTGTAATTACAATAAGAAAAATGCACAACAGCTTGTATTTACAATAAGAGTAATGCATGACTCATTGTAATTACAATAAGAACAATGCATGGTTCCTTGTAATTACAATAAGAACAATGTAAGGCACCTTGTAATAACAATAAGAGAAATGCACAACAGCTTGCAATTATAATAAGAGCAATGCATGACTCCTTGTAATTACAATAAGAACAATGCATGGCACCTTGTGATTACATTAAGAGCAATGCACGGCACCTTGTAATTACAATAAGAAAAATGCACAACAGCTTTTAATTACAATAAGAGCAATGCATGACTCCTTGTAATTACAATAAGACCAATGCATGACACCTTGTGATTACAGTAAGAACAATGCATGGCTCCTTGTAATTACAATAAGAACAATGCACAGCACCTTATATAATTACAATAAGAACAGTGCAAGGCACCTTGTAATTACAGTACGAAAAATGCAAACAGCTAGTAATTATAATAAGAGCAGTGCACGACTCCTTGTAATTACAATAAAAACAATCCATGGCATCTTGTAATTACAATAAGAACAGTGCACAACACCTTGTGATTACAATAAGAAGAATGCATGGCACCTTGTAATTACAATAAGAACAATGCACAGCACTTTGTAATTACAATAAGAGCAATGCACAGCACCTTGTAGTTACAATAAGAACGATGCACAGCCCATTGTGATTGCACCTCGTAGTTACAATAAGAACAGTGCACAGCACCTTGTGATTATAATAAGAACAATGCATGGCAGCTTGTGATTACAATAAGAACAATGCACAGCACCTTATAATTACAGTAAGAACAATGCCCAGCACCTTGTAGTTACAATAAGAACAGTGCGTAGCACTTTGTGATTACAAAAAGAACAATGCATGGCACCTTGTAATTACAATAAGAACAATGCACAGCACCTTGTAATTGCAATAAAGGCAATGCACAGCACCTTGTAGTTACAATAAGATTGATGCACAGCACTTTCTGATTACAATAAAAAGAATGCAGAGCACCTTGTAGTTACAATAAGAACAGTGCACAGCACCTTCTGATTACAAGAAGAACAATGCATTGCAGCTTGGAATTACAATAAGAACAATGCATAGCACCTTATAATTACACAAAGAACAAGTGATTACAATAAGAAGAATGCACAACACCTTGTAGTTACAAACCTTGCGATTACAATAAGAACAATGCACAGAAACTTGTTGTTACAATAAGAACAATGCTCAGCACCTTGTGATTACAATAAGAACAATGCACAGCACCTTGTGGTTACAATAAGAACAATGCACAGCACCTTGTGATTACAATAAAAACAATGCACAGCTCCTTGTGGTTACAAAAAGAGCAATGCACAGCACCTTGTAATTACAATAAGAACAATGGACAGCACTTTATAATTACAATAAGAAGAATGCACAGCACTTTATAATTACAATAAGAGCAATGCACAGTATCTTGTCATTACAATAAGAACAATGCACAACCTTGTGATTACAATAAGAACAATGCATTGCACTTTGTGATTACAATAAGAACAATGCATATCAACTTGTAATTACAATAAGAACAATGCATAGCACCTTATAATTACAGTAAGAACAATGCACAGCACCTTGTAATTACAATAAGAACAGTGCACAGCACCTTGTAAGAACAATGCATGGCACCTTGTCATTACAATAAGAAAATGCATGGCACCTTGTAGTTACAATAAGAACAATGCATGGCACCTTGTCATTACAATAAGAACAATGCACAGTAGCTTGTAATTACAATAAGAACAATGCACGGCTCCTTGTAATTTCAGTAGGAACAATGCACCGATTCTTGTAATTACAATAAGAACAATGCACAGCACCCTGTGATTGCAATAACAGCAATGCATGGCTTCCTGTAATTTCAGTAAGAACAATGCAGGGCATCTTGTAGTTACAGTAAGAACAATGCACAGCACCTTGTAATTACAATAAGAACAATGCATGGCTCCTTGTAATTTTAGTAAGAACAATGCATGGTATCTTGTAATTACAATAAGAACAATGCAAGGTACCTTGTAATTACAATAAGAGCAACGCATGACACCTTGTAGTTACAATAAGAGCAATGCACTGCACCTTGTATGACATATTTGAGGGTGCATTTAGTAGGCAACATGCAAAACCACAATATAGCATTTGAGAAACATGTTATGCATAAAAAGAACCTGGTTTAGTGTTCAGGTCAACAACTGATTTAACAAAATAATTACAATGAACAGTTTTTTGAAGCTGCAGCTTTAAACCTAGTGGATACATCACAAAATGTGACATATTTGTATTGCTTTCTTATAAATACGAATTTCAAAGAAGCAGCCACCTAAGCATTCCCATGTCAGAATTGTAATACTGCTTAGGTGCCATTTGCAAACCTGATGTTAATTTCCCTGTTAGCCACCTTGTAAATGGTAAGTGCATTAAATCATTTTAAACAGGAAAAATGGGATGAGAAATGCACCACTCTTTCACCACTGTCCTAACCACACAACTCTCATTGTCTGCACAGCATTCACACTCTATTTCCAACGCAAACAGTTTTACTTTAGTCATGTAGAGGCTATAACGTGAATACAGCAATGACATCTTCAGTGTAATTGATTTCAGATTAAAATAATGACTAAATAGGGAAGATGTAGGACAAAATCAGATGCAAATACTTAATTGCAGTACCAGTGTGATGTTATTCTGTCTGTATTCTATGATGAAATAATTTCAGGGGTAATGTCTGGGTGCTGTAAAGTTTATATAGGCGCTGAGCTGCACCCTTAAATTAGGTGCATGCAAAAAAAAAAAGCCAGGCGCATACATTACAAAATGTGATATATTTATATTTGTTATCCATTCATATGTCAATATTCTCTTACCATATCAATGCTTTATTAATTCCTTAGCTTTATTTAATAGGCATGTGTCTTTCTAGTTGACAAAATGGTGAACAAAGAAATATTAACCAATTAATGCTTTTTAAAAATAATATTTTTTTCACTAGATCTGTATGTAAACTTGGAAATGTTTTGACAGTGCATTTTCACCATGCATGCAATGCCACTGACAAGAAAACTCAACAGTGCACACATTTTTTTCTAGTTTTATATTTTGATTTGTTAGGATTTTATTAATAAAACAGTACCCTGATGGGTGTACAGTGGGTACACTTAGTAGGGTAAGTGGCCCTTAGCCGTTATCAAATATTAAGCTGTGTGAAGTTTCTTCTTGTTAAATTGGCTGCAGTATTATAAATATCCAGTAGGTGGCACTGATCTTGAACATTTACACCCTTTTGACAAAATTGATTGCTATCAGTCAGTCTAACAGGTGACATTAATGACATGAATAAGATCAGCTTGTATTGAACACAGCTAAACTGAATCATACGCTGATAAAAATTCTGAGCTACAATATTGTGCTCTCTGCCCACAGGTATTATTACATTTTATTACATTACTGGATTTATTCGATGCAAATCTCTTCAGCTGGAGAGCGTGGTCCTACAACAAAGCATATTGCAATAAACTATTTTATTCCTTGATTTCTGAAGCTAACTGTTTTGCACTTTCAAAATAAAATTTCACCTTGCTACCACATGTTTTGTACTTTCATTTGTAATGTGTTATTCCAGAGTAAAAGCCTCTGCTGATAAAGAAAAGGTAGTTTTAATAAATGTCTACTTTGGTAACGGGTTCTAGTTGGATTAGAGCTCGTCTGTTATTTTAGTCATAGTTTATTATACTTCTTCTGAAATAACTGTTAAAATATTAACTGCAAATTTGAACACTGTAATAATGCAGTGTCTTCTTTCTGTCTCTTGAAGAAAGCTGGAAATTAAGGTACTACTTGTTAAAGTCTGTGTGACAGTGCTGAAATGATGACCATTAATTTATTTGGAGAACACTTTCAATGTTGCAGCATGGCTGAAAATACTGGTAGAGACGCTTATGTGGTACTCTTTTGTATCCAAATATTCAGCCTTTGTTGTTATGTAAATATTTAGTACTATTTATCAGTCCTAAGCTGCTGCTGGGTAGTTACTTTGTGCATTTTTTGGAAGTCTGTTTTACTGAAATTGAAATATTAGTCTAACCAGGAAATATGTTGTAACATATTTAACACTATAAAATATCCAACTCTTTTAAATGATTTCTTTCTTCATTTTTTTTTTTTTCTATTTTTTTATTTTTTAATACCCACCTTGAAAGATTTTGGGAGGCATGTTTTAAAGTCATGTGGTGCAGGGAGGTAAATAGGAAAATCTTAAGAGTGGGTGGTAAGGTGGTACTAGGGGAAATGAAGGGCAGAGGTCAAACAGAAGGGAAAACACCCCTAATATTTCAGACACACCAGATAATTCTCTGGTGACTCAGTGTTGTTTGTCTTTTCGGCTCCGGTCTGCTAATGATTGGCAGTTGATTTTTATGGTGCCGAGTTGCTAGCCCGATGCCCACCCTTCAGCGAAGGCACACCCATTCACGCATGTCTTTCAGAGGCCACTCAACCGTGGGGAGGACATGCAGACTCCTCTCTGGTGACTCGGTGTAGCTACTTATTATTAACTATATAAAATGCGTGGCAGTTGTTTTTTATGAAAGTAACCAGACCAAAGATTATGTTATAAAAAATGAAACATATGCAGCAGATGCAGACACGCACACATGCACGCGCGCGTGCGCACACACACACACACACACACACACACACACACACACACACACACACACACACACACACACACACACACACACACGCACACACATGCACACACACACACACACACACACACACACACACACACACACACACACACACACACACACACACACACACACACACACACAAAAACACACGTACTGCATATGTTTGTGCATACACACACACACACACACACACACACACACACACACACACACACACACACACACACACAAAAACACACGTACTGCATATTTTGTGCATATATGCACACACACACACACACACCCGCACATATATATATATATATATATATATATATATATATATATATATATGTGCCTTTGCATGTATGTGTGTGTACATGTATAGATATATATGTGTGTGTTTATAAATATATACATATATATATGAGTATTTTATATATATAGTATATAAAACCTAACTTACTATTTTGAAATGTAAGTGTAGGCAAGCAAATAGACTAAGGTACATAAAGTATTCTAAATTATGTGAAAGTAATTCATAAGCATTTCAGTCATTTGGATTCTGACATCTTTTCAAGGTTGCATCTCATTCCAATATAACTCATCCACTGTTTAATCTGGTCATACTGTATGGGCCAGATTAAGAGTGATTGTTTGCACTGCACAGGGATAGTGTACTATACAAATGCAGTGGAAAATGGCATCACACAACTGAGAAAGTAATGCATACTAGTGCTTCAGAAGTGACGTATGTCAGTGTGCACCACTAGTCTGTCACACCTGGTGCACAGTACAAATGTGCATACAAGCAATGCAGAACGCATCAAGTTGGTACAGCAGCTCAGATACTGCAGTGCAAAGTATCAGAGCTGTGCACTGAACCATGCTATAATGCAGCCAGAGGAATGCTGTACCAGGAATGAGTTTTCTGAGTATTCTGTATGTTACTATGTGTTACTGTAAATAGTTCTTGTAGAGCTTTGTATGTAATGATGCTCTGTATGTTGTGTATGAACTACTGTAAATAGTTCCCATGAAACTTTGTAGCAATGCTGATAATGTTATCTGAGTGCTCTGTATGTTGTGTATGAACTACTGTAAATAGTTCCTTTGAAACTTTGTAGCAATGCTTATAATGTTATCTGAGTGCTCTGTATGTTGTGTATGAACTACTGTAAATAGTTCCCATGAAACTTTGTAGCAATGCTTATAATGTTATCTGAGTGCTCTGTATGTTGTGTATGAACTACTGTAAATAGTTCCCATGAAACTTTGTAGCAATGCTTATAATGTTATCTGAGTGCTCTGTATGTTGTGTATGAACTACTGTAAATAGTTCCTTTGAAACTTTGTAGCAATGCTTATAATGTTATCTGAGTACTTTGTATGCTGTATATGTATTGCTGTTATTATTTCTTGTGGAAATTTCTCCCTGGGCCACTGCTGAAAAGGAGCTTGTGTGCCCAATCAGACTTTGTAGGTAAACAAATGGAAATAAATAGACACATTAAATAATACTGTGATATTATGGAAGCACAACAGCAGACTGCTAGCATTGTAGGTATGACCTCCACTCACATACATACAGACACACGCACACACACACGCACACGTATATATATATATATATATATATATATATATATATATATATATATATTTAAATATATATGTATATTTACACAGTCACACATGCATATATATACACACACACACACGTGTGTGTGTGTGAGTGTGTGTGTGTGTCTGTGCACATACATATAAATATGCATGAGGGTCTTCTTGGTCTGAGATAAATTAAATATCTATACTGCAAGTGTAAGGGCCACTCATCTTAAAATGCATTTCCTAATCATACGGTACAACATACTTCACTTATGTCACAGCAGACATCCTTACATTCCACTTATCCAATTTCCACTGACATATTTAAAAATTTGGTTTATGGTTTCCTTTCTAATAGAGTAATTTGTTTAGTTGTTGTTTTGACCAGGAAAATTCGACACTGCAATTGTAACCCCCTTTTCAGCTGAGGCCCAGGGAGAAAAGCACCAGCAACAGTATGAATAAACATGTAAAACTGTGAAAGTAATAGAGTAAAATTTCAATAACAATAAATATATGCAATATATGTAGAAAAATTACAGTAAGCATTCCAGCAAATAATATTATAAACAATGCTTGTAATTACAGTGCATCAATTATTAATTAACACAATCTGTAAACAGGTTCAGCAAAACAGAAAAGGAATAATATACAGCAATGTGATAGGCAGCAGGAAGTAAGGTGGTTATTATAAAGGGAAGTTAGAATAGTATATAAAGTGTAGCTCAAAGCACATTTATATAGGAGTAAAAATATGGGAGCAGAAGAACTGAGTGCTGTCAGAAGAGGCCAAACAAGGGATGTGCACAAACATAATCAGGAGTTGCTGAAACAGAGAGTCAAATTGGATTCACAGGTATTTAGTTTATATTGTTGCTAATGGAAGGCAGAATTAAATTCCATATCTTAAATATATAGGGTATAGAGATTTTTTGGCAGAATGCTTGTTTTTTTTTTTTTTTGTTTTTTTTTTTGTAGTGGTGAATAGACGTTTGTCTGTGAGCACAGGGGTCTTGTGGGAGAAGTAGGGTTTCACAACGTTTAGTAGGCAGATAGTTTTGAAGTTTTATCAATGTAGTTGTTTTAGTTCTAAGTTGTGGTGCGCTCTTGGAGTATGATTGGTGGTAACCCTGCCTATTTTGCTACAGTATTTTTCTAGTTTTGTTTCGAGTGACTGTTCAAGGTTAGTATAAATTGGTGCTGCATATAAAAGAGATGATAGGAAGAAGGTTGAACCTAAGTTTTCTTGGAACTGTCAGGCAGAACATGATTTACTAAAGGAAACCTAGTTTATGGTGTTTATTTTCTGTTTTTGGTAGCTTTCTAGATGTGAAGATCAAACTATAAGTACACATCTGTTATCACACCAAGTGATTTTGTGTGGAGGACTATTTCAGTTAAGTATGGTTGGCTGAGGTGATAGAGAAGTTGTTTATATTACTGGAGACAACCTTAGGCACAAATAGCAGGAGCTTGTTTCTTACCAATTAAGACAAAGTGAGATTTTCTGAGCCAGGATGCAACAGAGCAGAAGGATTTTTTTTTTGGAGTGGCTTCTTTATTTGCTTTGTATTGGTCATCTATGAAAGTATTGAACAGGATGGAACCTAGTATAGAGCCTTAAGGGGCTCCATTGCAGATGGGTAGAAAAGTGGAGTGGTCATTGAGCCATTTAACTGCTTGTTGTCTGTCTGACAGGTAGCTATGGAATTAAGACAGGGAGAAATTTTAAGGCCTAAGGATGAAAGCCTATCCAGAAGTAGCTGGTGTGTGTACAGTATCAAAATGCTTTGGACAAATAACTAAAAGGGGAAGAAGCTACTGGAGTACCTGCACTGATTAACTTGATTAGTGGAACTTATCAATGCTGTATTATTTTTATGGTGTGGATTGAATACATGCTGTGTTGGGGAAAGTACGCTGTTATCAGGAAGCTGTTTAAGGAGCTGGATTTGTATGCATTTTGCATGTATTTTTGATAAAGCAGATAGGATAACAGTGGGACAATCGCTATAGAAATATGTCTTCTTAGAATTATGAATGATGTTTGTTTAGCTGCTGGACACAATTTTTCCAAATAGACCTGTTTACTAAGATGGAGACAGGGCAGGCTAGACATTGAGCTGACATTTTAATGTATTCTGTGAGGAGGGTATCATTGGATGGAGTGGTGGGTCTGAGCTGAAGGAGTTTTGTAATGGTGGAGGTAGGACAGGTATTAAGATGGACAAGAGATATGCTAGGGGCTTGTTGTAGGGGGATGTTTAGTATGAGTGGGATGTGGACATTGATGAGTGAGTATACGCTGTCAAAAAGTAAGAGTTAAATTGGATAACCATAGTTTCTGATTGTTTATGGGTGGAGAGAGAAGGTTGTGTTGGGTGTCTTGGGTTTACTGGGTTGTATATGGATGACTAGAAGAGTTTTGGGTTATTATGGTAAGTAATTTGCAGGGAAGTGTAGTAAATTTTCATATCCATTTAGACATGTTTGGTTTGGATTTGTAGTTTTCTGAAATAAAGAAGAGTAAGCTGTGGTCTCTTTTGAAGACATATTCTCTAAGCTTTGTCCCTTAATCTCTTTAGTTAGTTTGTATATTTGGTTAGCCAAGGGGCTGGGCTAAATGTTTATTTATTTATTTATTTGCTTATTTGTCTTTGTTGACTGGGAAAGTCCGACTTGGCAGAGCCCATTTTCAGAAAAAGCCCCAGGGAGAAAAGTTCCATTACAGTAGATTTATATAAACAAATTAATTTCAGACATTTCTTAGCAAAACAGCAGTTTCATTTCTCAGAAAAAGCAAATTTAATTACAAGACAGGTGTATGCAGTAAAGCATTTACATCAAAAAGTATAACTCTGTACAGTTCTTGTAGCTACAAAATCCTGCAGGAAGTAAACTGATTCATACTGTATAAGGGAAAACAGTTTTTGTAAAGAAGTTTAATGTTACATTTCAGTAAAGAAAGGCTTGCAAGGAGTTCAAGATACCTAATAAAGAACATTATAAAATGATGTAGGAAGGGAGATTTTTGTGCTATATAGGTTTGTAAAGAGTTTGAGAGATATATTGAAGTTAAGTTATAAAATGATGTAGGAGGGGATGGAAGATGTTATTGTACAAGAGAATAGTGGTAACAGAATATGACTGAGACAGCAGGGTATAGGATTGTCTCTATTTAGGCTGCCTGTTCCAAATGGGTGCATCTAGAAGGTTTATAACTTAGGTATACAAGGGATGCATGAGAGGGGTAGAGCAGTGAATGAGGGCAGTTAGAAAAAGAGCAAGATGAGAAGTGTTGTTTAAGGGAGGGGTGAAAAAGGATGTATTAATTCAAATGCAGGAGGGAAGGTTGTTAGGGGTGTAATGATTCAAGTACAGAAGGGCAAAAGGTTTGTGATAAGCAATACATTTGTGCTTTCACAAGAGGTCTCAGCCTGGTGATGAGCATGAGCTTGACCAGGATCAGGTAAGGTATTATTCGAGCTGGACTTTATAGCTCGGTAGTTTGTTAATCATTTTATTTGTGTAGGGATGGCGTTCTAGAGTTTGGAAAAGTAACAGGAGTATAGTGAGTCTCCTGATGAATTATTTGCTTTACTAGTGCTTAGTAGAAATTTAACACCAGAATGGATGCCCCTTGTGGGAGTGTAGGGCAATAATATGTTTTTTGATGCAGGGCATTTTTCAGGATAATATATCAATCTGTATGCCATAACTAGCTGAGAGTATGTTATGTAGTTGTTAAGCTCTAGCCAGTTTAGCTCTTTTAAGGCTTGCGAGAGGTGGGTTTGGTGTGCAGTGTTTGGTAATAAATTTAGATACTTTGTTGTAACAGGAGGCTAGTTTCGATTTTAGTTTAGTACTTAGGTTTGCATGTAAAGGTTGGAAGCAAATAGGATGGGGCTAGATGTTTTCGTGTTGGCTCTGTAAGGTACTATTTTACCTTGGAAAGGGAGCCAAGTTTCTTTTGGGTCTTTTTAATTGTTTGAAGAATATGTTGATCAAATTTAAGACTGTCATTTATTACAATGTCCAATAATTTTAGTATTATTTTTAGATATGACAAAGAAAGATTGTTTTTGATTGACACAATCTTTGGGGGTGAAGAGCATCAGCTTTGTTTTATTAGGATTAAAGAGTAAGTTTGAATTTCTTTCAAAAGTGTTACTCTTTTATGGCTAATGGGAGCTTGTTGGTTTGGGATACTACAGAAAATATAATTGAAATATGCAATGCATCATCCAAGGGGAGAGGTTTTAAGTTGTGCCAATTGCAATTTTAGGGTAGAAATGAAAGTGTCTTTTCTAAACTTGGACAATATTGTAAAGATGTATTTTTGGTGTGTGTGTGTGTGTGTGTGTGTGTGTGTGTGTGTGTGTGTGTGTGTGTGTGTGTGTGTGTGTGTGTGAGCATGTGCGTGGGGGGGGGGTAATCTTTTTTTATGAAGACTGGGAGGTGGTCACTGATAGAAGTGTTAAGGGTACCTGATGTGATAATTTCGTTGTGATCAGATGTGAGAGCCTAGACTAGAACAGAAGCTCTGCTGGAGTATTTATTATAGTTGCTAGGAGAGTTGACTAGCTGTGTGAATTTGTACAGATCAATAACATTAGTGTTGGCAGAAAAACTGATGGTTCGACAGTTGATGATTTGGTCACTTCATCATCATCTTTCGGCTTTTCCCATTAGGGGTCGCCACAGCGGATCATCTCTTTCCATTTCTTCCTATCCTCTGCATCTTACTCTGTCACACCAACCGCCTGCATGTCCTCTCTCACCACATCCATAAATCTTATCTTAGGCCTTCCTCTTTTCCTCTTACCTGGCAGCTCCATCCTTAGCATCTTTTCCCCAATATACCCATCATCCATCCTCAGCACATGTCCAAACCAACGCAATCTCATCTCTCTTGCTTTGTCTCCAAACTGTCCAACATGAGCTGACCCTCTAATATACTGATTTCTAATCCTATCCATCCTAGTCACACCGAGTGCAAATCTTAACATCTTTAACTCTGCCACATCCAGCTCTGACTCCTGCCTTTTTGTCAATGCCACTGTCTCCAACCTATATAACATAGCTGGTCTTGTAGACCTTACCTTTCACTCTTACTGGTACCCGTCTGTCACAAATCATTCCTGACACTCTTCTCCACCCATTCCACCCTGCCTGTACTCTCTTCTTCACCTCTCTTCCACATTCACCATTACTCTGAACTGTTGATCCCAAGTACTTAAACTTGTCCACCTTTACCAACTCTACTCCCTGCATCCTCACCATTCCTCTACCCTCCCTCTCATTTACACACATATATTCTGTCTTAGCCCTGCTGACCTTCATTCCTCTGCTATCTAGAGCATATCTCCACCTCTCCAGAGTCTCCTCAACCTGATTCCTACTCTCACTACAGATCACAATGTCATCTGCAAACATCATAGTCCACGGGCCTCCTGTCTGATCTCATCTGTCAACCTGTCCATCACCACTGCAAATAAGAAAGGACTCAGAGCTGATCCTTGATGTAATCCCACCTCCACCTTAAATGGATCTGTCACTCCCACTGCAGTCCTCACCACTGTCACACTACCCTCGTACATATCCTGTACCACTCTTACATACTTCTCTGCCACTCCCGACTTCCTCATACAATACCACAACTCTTCTCTAGGCACCCTGTCATATGCTTTCTCCAAGACTACAAAGACACAATGCAACTCCTTCTGACCTTCTCTGTATTTCTCCAATAACACTCTCAGAGCAAACATCACATCTGTAGTGCTCTTTCCTGGCATGAAACCATACTGCTGATCACTAATTATGACCTCCCTTCTTAACCTAGCTTCTACTACTCTCTCCCATAACTTCAAGCTGTGACTGATCAATTTTATCCCTCTGAAGTTACTGCAGCTCTGCACATCACCCTTATTCTTAAAGATAGGTACCAAAACACTTTTTCTCCACTTCTCAGGCATCCTCTGACTTTCCAAAATGTCATTAAACAATCTAGTTAAAAATTCCACTGCCATTTCTCCTAAGCACCTCCATGCTTCCATTGGGATGTCATCTGGGCCAACAGCCTTTCCATTCTTCATCCTCTTCATAGCTGTCCTTACTTCCTCCTTGCTAATCTGTTTCACTTCCTGATTCACTATTCCCACATCATCCAACCTTCTCTCTCTCTCATTCTCTTCATTCATCAGCCCTTCAAAGTACTCTTTCCATCTACTCAACACACTCTCCTCTCTTGTGAGTACCTTTCTCTCACTGTCCTTTATCACCCTTACTTGCTGCACATCTTTCCCAGCTCTGTCCCTCTGTCTAACTAATCGGTACAGGTCCTTTTCTCCCTCTTTAGTGTCCAATCTCTCATACAACTCTCCATACGCCTTATGAAAATGATGGAAAAATGGAAGCATATCATTAGAGATATAGTGTAAAATCTATAAACTTTAATGAAGTATATTGCAAAATTCTAAGACACAGGTCATTTATTTTTGCTTCAGAAAATGTGAGTTTTTTTCTCTTTAAATTATTGGTGTCCCTAGTACTTTGGTCATATACTGTAGTTTTCTGTGCATTAGACAGCGAAATAATTGTGTGATGACTGATGAGGGGGGATTCAGAAATTTGAAAGGGGAAATTAAGCCTGGAAATAGGGCATACCTCTAAAATTATGAACATCATGTACAGAGTAAATCAGGCCTGAAAATATCTATGTTCCAACAAAATAGGGACAGTTGAGAGGTCTAGATGGCTGTGAACAACAGTACAATATGGGAAATGGTATGATGCTGCATGAGTATAGGAATACAGAGAAGTTCTTTCTATAAGGTTTATATGTTATGCAGCTAAATAAAATAAAGCAAGGAGGAGAAGAAAGTGAGGGGTGTTGGTAAGAAGCATTTAAAATGTTAGTAAAGAGCTGAAATAAGATGAAATAAATTATAACTTGGTAAAAAGTAATATCACATCTTGGGGAATAGATATAAACATGAGGGAGATGGAAAATTAGTTTAGTAACGGCACAAGAATATGAATTTTAACAATGAGTGTGAAACAGGAAATGTAGCTCTGGGAGAAAATAAAAATACCTGCTAGAGATTTCACAGGTGGTTGGATATTGGATATTTTGTAAGCTTAGTCTTTTTTCCAGTAGGCCCAGTATTTGTATAAGGAATTAATCTGGAATTATCTTAAAGCTAGGTGAGGCTATTTGAGTACTTTATGTGTGATGGAGTGACTGGTTTAACAATGGATGATGGTAAGTTGAAAAAAATGAGTGAATGAAGAGAGAGTGTTGGGATGATCTGATTAGGTTATATGATGACAACAGCACACAATTAGAGGAAGGGGAGGAGGGAAGAATATGACTGGATAACACTACAATTGGGGTAGGTACAAATTCATCTATACATGTAGAAAACACTGAGCCCAAGTGGTAGCAAGGGTGAGCAGGGTGTGTTGTAGCCACAGAGAAATCGTGCTATTTGGAGATAATTGCATGATTTACCTACCAAACAGAATGAATATATTGGCCATAGAGCTTTCTATAAGGAGACAGGTTGGTGGTTAATGTATTCACCTCCCATGCACAAGCTACAAGGTTTGATTCTAACCCCCAGCCAATGTTTGTTTGGAGTTTCCATGTTCTCACTGTGTCTCTGGTGGGTCTCTCAATTTCAGAAAACATGCTGAGTATTTCCATCTCATATTTGACAAACAATGAAGCTGTGGGTAGCAACACAGACTCTATATGGTGCCTTGCAGGGAGAAGAGTTGCATAAACTAACCATTTTGGGTATTTACTGTGATGTGCAGTATCCTTGTGATAGGAGAACATGGATCACAGACTGCACACCACTGTAGGGCTAGCCACTTGACAGTGTAAAATATGGCTGTAGGTTATTTGGTCATTTTGACTAATGTGGCCAAATGGGCATGGATATTTGCCAGTGGTAAGTGTGTTGAGGACCCAGCTTACTCTGATCTACACCGGGTATGTGGCAGTATATGTGCACCTGTTGGCCAGTATGTGCACGCCATAATGCCCAGCAGTAAGCTACTGGCCGTCCAATGTCCAGTTGCCCAGATTGGGTTACCTGGGATAGCTCTGTTGAGCAAAAGCTGGATATAAAACCAATCAACCTGCTAAACATGAACTAAGAATTGTTACACTCAGTGTAGGGTCACTGACATGATGCAGCTTGGAAGGAATGACATGATGGTGGGCTGGATGCCCTAGATATCCAGGAGACAAGATAGAAGGGCAGTGCAGCAAAGCCACTTGTCTTGGGATTCAGAGTCTCCTACTCAGGAGGACAAGGTAGAAATGGTGTGGAAATTATGGTGAGGGAGAGGCTTCAGAAGAGAGTGAGGGATGTTCTCAGAATTAGTGATAGACTCATTACAGTCAGACTCCAGCCTAATGATAAAACAGTATTCAAAATCTCAGCCTATGCCCCACAGCAGGGTTGTGATAGTGAGGAACAGAGTGCATTACAGTAGTTGCATGATGTACTACATGAAGTAGGAACAGAGTGCATTACAGTAGTTGCATGATGTACTACATGAAGTAGGAACAGAGTGCATTACAGTAGTTGCATGATGTACTACATGAAGTAGGAACAGAGTGCATTACAGTCACATGATGTACTACATGAAGTAGGAACAGAGTGCATTACAGTAGTTGCATGATGTACTACATGAAGTAGGAACAGAGTGCATTACAGTCTACATGAAGTAGGAAAAGAGTGCATTACAGTCACAGCAAGAGTGCATTACAGTCACAGCAAGAGTGCATTACAGTAGTTGCATGATGTACTACATGAAGTAGGAACAGAGTGCATTACAGTAGTTGCATGATGTACTACATGAAGTAGGAACAGAGTGCATTACAGTAGTTGCATGATGTACTACATGAAGTAGGACAGCATGAGTTGGTAGTAATAGTGGGTGACTTGGATGCACATATCAGGACAGACAGAACAGAATATGAGGACTGCCTGAGTGGAATAAAGGAGAGGCTAGTCTAGACATCTGTCTGATAAATGGCTTGATAGTAGCCAACACATGGTCCAGAAAGAGAGACCGTCACAAGATCACATACAAGAGTGGCCAACATGCAACTCAGGTAGACTTCCTCCTAGTAAGGAAAAGGCACTGGGATAGAATAAGTGATTGAAAACTCTTCCCCAGTGAAACAGTTGACCCACAGCCACAATCAGTTGCAAACAGTGGTCAGAGAAGTCTCTAAAGTTGACAGAAACCAGGCTGAAGACCTTTAAGTTGTCTAGAAAGAAAGCACAACAGTTCAAGGAATTACTCAGGGCTCTAGCACCTCAAGAGAAGGAAGAAATTGGTGGAGTTGAAGAAGAATGGCAGTACCTTAAAACAGCGTGTGTGAGGCCTACATAACAGATATGGGACTGAGCCAGGTAAGGAAATAAGGTACATAAGGAAAACTGGTGGTGGAATGCAGAAGTCCAGGAAGTCATGAAAAGAAAGAAGGAGTGCAGGAAAAAGTGGGAGATAAAAAAGATGGTGCAGGCTAAGAAAGAATGTTAGTGGCTAATAAAGGGAGCTAAGAAAGGAGTTTTAAAAGCAAAGAACAGGGCATCAGAGGCACTCTACCATTTTATGGAAACTGACTGAGTAGGTAGCACGAAGAACCTATTAGGTTGCAAGGTAAAAACAGAAAGATAAAGAAGATAATCACTCTTTGTAAGGGATGCTAGCAAAACAACCTGCTCACCAGCCCACAGGAAGTCAAATGCAGATGGAAGAAGCTGTACTGCTCCAGGCACAACCTACAATGAAAGAAGAAGAGCCCACCCAGGAAGACGTAAGACTAGCACTAAGGAAAATGAAGTCAGAGAAAGCAACAGACTCACACGAGGTCACAGCAGATATGATAAAGATGCTGGGTGAGATAGGAGAGAAATTACTTCTGAGGGTACTCCTCAAAGCAGTATGGAGAGAAAGACATATCCCAGATGACTGGAGAATAAGCACACAAGAACAAAGGGGACATCCACAACTGTGGGCAGTACAGAGTTATCAAACTCCTGCCACACTGCATGAAACTTCTGGAGTATGTGATTGATAGATGGATATGCAGAATAGTGGAAAGTAAGATGGGAGATGAGCAGTTTGGATTCAGATCAGGATGCAGCACAATTGACCCAATGTTTGCAGTAAGACAGATAGTTGAGAAGAAGCTACAGATAAGGAAAGAGTCCAACTGGGCATTCCTAGACTAGGAGAAAGCATGTGACAAGGTCCCAAGAAAGTTGATATGAACAGTCTTGTGGTGGTTCAACGTCCAAGAAGCACTGGTAGAATTAGCACTGGCTATGTTCAAGAACCCAATGACTCAAGTATGAACAGTGTTCGGTCAAACAGAGGGATTTTCAGTGGGAGTGGGTGTGCATCAGTGTTTAGCTCTGAGACCATTGCTGTTCATACTGGTGATGGACTACATCAGGACACAGGTTGGAGGGGAGAGATTAACAAAGCTGCTGTTTGCAGATGATGTGGCATTACAGGCAGACTCTGAGCAAGAACTTCAGCAAAGGATAGGGGAATGGAATGCAAAACTGAAGGCACATGGGATGAAACTGAGTACAGATAAGACAGATGTAATGGCAGCAGGTCTGGGAAATCAGAATAAGCTGAAAATTGAGATAGAAGAGAAAATAGTAGAATAGGTTAACAGGTACAAGTATCTAGAAGAGGTGGTTGAGAAGAAGGAGAGTCTGAATGAAGAGGCCAAAGCCATAATCAGAGTGGCTACAGCCAACTGACACAGAGTGTCAGGGGTTATGTACGACAGAAAAATGCCAAAGAAGCCTAAAAGTAAGTTGTATAAAACAATAGTGTGATTAGTACAACTGTATGCTCTAGAAACCTGGGCAGTAAAGGCAGAGCAGTTGAAAAAGCTTGAGGTGATGGAGATGAAGTGTATGAGATGGGTGGTAGGATGCACACTGTGGGACAGATGAAGGAAGCCAAGTAGCTCCAACTGCAGAAAAGATCAAAGAGAACAGATTACGGTGGTTTGGGCACATGTAGAAAAGCAGAAGACAATCTGATGAAGAAGATTTACGATTGACAGGAAGAAGGCAAGAGGAAATGAGCGCATCCAGCAAACAGGCATACAGATGGATTGTGTGAGATAAGCCCTGCGACAGTCAGGCTTGACTGTCAAAGAAGGTAGGAGAGTTGCGTTGATTGGAGAGAGATGGTGACAGTTGACAGGACACCCCAACCATATGTAGAAAATGGGAAAAATGGGGGATTGATGATGATTTTCAGTGTTATTTTGAGAAGGAACTTTTTAAACTAGTTTTCACTTACAAAATAACAATAAAATCCCCCAGCCTTTTTCTATCTGTTACACAAACTGCTCTGACTAGGCCTGATAACTGTTACGCCTTGTGCATTTGCCAAGGTTACATTACACTCACTCTGATTGTTATATCTTTTCAAACTTGCCATTTTCTCTGTATTTCAGCTCACACACTTCATTTGCTATATTTAAATTGGTGTTTTGCTTGTTTAATGATTCGTCCTCTTTGCCAGTTTGTATGACCTTTTCTAAGGCTAAATTTGCTTCGAGTTATAACTTTTAAGACACTTCAGCATCAGCCAACCCAGTAAAACTTCAGGATCTAATCTGTTCGTCTTTCATTCCATTAAACCCACAATCTTCAGCCAGTTCATACACGCTCCTTACAAAAGCTTCAAAACATTCACCTTTGGCTTGTAAACATCTTAGAAACGTGTAATTTCATGAACAGCATTCTTTTCTGACACAAAATGTGCATTGATCTTATTCGTATGTAATACTCAGGCCTCCTGAAAATGAAAAGGAACTGCATCTTGCCTCTGTTACCTTGCTGATGGGGTGCGACATAATGTTTACCTGACTTTTTCCTATTTCTTTTTCCAGTGTGTTTACTAAGTATGCAAAGCCTTTGTTTCCAGACTTCTGGGGTCTTTAAACCTGAAGTTTTCTTAGGAGCTCTGGCTCTTCTTTAGTTGTTTGAAATGTTTTGTGAGGTACATCCCAAAGGGGGCATTGTTCTCTATGAGTCATCTAATCAGTGCAGAATATAAGGTAATGATGACATCTTTAGATCTGTATTATGTAACTGATGACATCTTTAGATCTGGATAATATACTTTTGGCAATGATTGTATTAGCTAACGAAAAGGATTTTCTGACTATAGTTGCCACATGATGATCAAAGGAGAGAGAACTGTCAAACTCAGCTACCCAGATCCCTGACTACATTTTTTTTAGTATTGGAGTGCTGTCTATACTATATTTTGAGTGTAAGGATTGTTTGCAAAAGTGAATGATACTATACTTTTCCACATTTAATTTGAGTCCATTTTCAGTACTTCGTGTACTAACAAGGGTAAGTTCTTTCTGAAGGGTACAAGTGTCAGAGGTAATCCTGACAGTAACACCCAGTTTGCAGTCACATACAAATTTAGTTAACCAGATGCCCTCGTTCTTAGTTTGAAAATCAGAGAAGTAAACCTGAAAAAGGGTGGTCACAGTCCAGATCCCTGGGGGACTCTGATGGCTGCTTTCATACTTTCAGATGAGGCACCTGCCACAGAAAATATGTTTGTTCTGCATTTAGTCAGTTTGCTGTCACTCATAGCAAACTAAGGAGCTGTATTTACAGCAATAAGCTTGCTCACATTGCTTTCATGGGGTATGGTGACAAATGTTTGGCCATGTCAAGATACATTGTGTGAACAGCATGACCACAGAGAACAGCTTGTGTGATCCTCTCAAATAAGTTCATTTAGATTTATTAGGCAAGATCTCCTTTTGATGAAGCCAAACTGTTGAGGGTGTAGCTTAATGAGATTTCTGATATTATAATTGATGGGATCAGTTATAATATGTCCCATTGCTTTGCAGATCAGGTTCATAAAGGTGATGGGTCTACAGTTACTGGGTCTGGTAACTATATATGCAGCAGATTTATGGTTCTGACATCATGTCAGGATGTGCACCTCTGGTTATCCAATAATGTCAGAGAGTAGTGTAATTAACATCAGGATACACCAGCATTTTAACAAAAAGAGTAACTTTTATTTTATCAGGAAGAATAATATTAATAGTGCAATCATCACTAATATACTGGCACTACACACTAGACATTGCATTGTGGGATAGTCATTCTTAAAACAGTTATAGTACGTATTAGTGTTAAAGTGGCAATGACTATAATATTTATACTACAGACTAAAGCAGCTTCATATTACTTACAATCGCAGTTTCTATATGTAAAACTGTTTTATTTGCTTGTGCATCTTACCTCTGGGCCTAGAAGCAGCTTGTATCAGTTATTACCACTGCGGGGATCCTGATGTATCAGCCTAGCATTACCATTCTTACCACATTGGAGATACTGATATGCAGGGGACTTTTCTGTGCTGCAGCCTTACACGAAGACTTGTTGGATGGCTTTGTGCTCTCCAGACTCTCTTCAGTATGATGGTCAGCCACCAAATATAATCGTTATGTCAATAAAAGTCCAAGAAAAGAAATAGTATCTCATTTAGTTTCACGAAGACTGTGTGTTTCATTATCAATATCATGTATATCTGATCTGTGCTGATCATTATTTGAAGTTTCCTGGGGTTATGAAATTAACAGATACCATGAGCTGATGTATGATCAATTCATGAAAGCTATATTTTCAAAGCTTGTAGTTTTATATGCAGCAATACAGCAATATGAGACGCTGGCACACATTATGCAAGTACAGAGTACAAGAGACTTTCAACATGTCAGCTGTGGTCTGTTGATGACCATATGTCAACTGAGCGTTTCAGTATGTCAACTATGATCTGAATTATGCAGACTGTCAAGAAACTCATGAACAATCACAGAATATTAACGACTGTGACACTGATTCACATGTATCCTTGTTTGAATATTGAAGCTCTTCACTGCAAATTGTTGATTATTGCCTGCTCAGTTACTAATAGTTCATAGATGAAATAATGTAATTTCTATATGCATAACCACATCTTTTTGACTTTGGAGAATCAAATCCAGGGGCAAAAGCAATAAACAAAATTAGCAAAGACAAGAATCCTTTTGTGGTCAACATGCAAAGTGTATTCCATCTCTGAAATAATTCAGAAGGTGCCAATGAGAAGGAGCCAGAGGGTGTTGCTTTTGAGCAATGTGAGCAGATAAGGTAACTGGCTGTGAATACCATAACTGGAAAATTGCTAAGAAAATACAACATAAATCTAACTCAATTTAATACGTTTATTTTTGATGACTACAGAAATGCTGAGGTACTTACAAAAGTTTCCAGAAAGTTATCCACATAGATGCCCCAAGCATCATTTCCAAATCAGTCTCAAAGATGAGGATCCTGATGAATTTGTTGAGAAACCTATCACCGGAGAAAGTTCCAAGGTATGTCATCATCAGTACTGCAGATGACAATATTCAAGATCTTGAAGAGAGTTGACCAGATAATTATGCAGTTCATGAGCTGAAAAAATAACGCTCCAAATAAAAAGTGATATCTCATCAGAAACATAATATCTAAAATAAGTGTGGAGATCTTTTTTTAATGCTGTTTGCCACAACTGCCTATTGACCATCTTTCCCCTCCTAGCCAATTGGCCCATTTGTTCCTCACCATCAAGGTGAGGGTAGGCTATAAGGGGGTCATCATTTAGTCAGCCACTGAGCCCTATATTCCACTGTAGACACCAGGCTTGCAGAGCCAAAGGGGTATGTGCGAGGTACTGTCTGCATTGGTTATCCCTTGCTTCCACAAGGGATGCTGCCAGCAAGCAGTCCTGCCCCATCCTCTCAAACATGGGTTGTGGTTTCCTTGGTCTCCACCAGTTTAGAATTCCATGTGTGCTTCCCAAGCACCTGCCATCCCCTGTTGGTAATGGATGATCCCATGTGATATAAACTTCATCATTTTCTATAATGCTTTGTGGCTCATGCTTCCAATGTGCTTCAGCTACTTCAATATTATAATATTTGCACAATCCCCAGTGCAACAGTCATCCACATTATTATGCCTTTTAGTATACATGGCTTCTGCCATTATTGTATCACACCCAGCAACAACATGTGCAACTGTTTCCAGTTCTGTTTTACAAAACCTGAATCTGACATGTTCAACAGACTTTGTAAACCAACGTGTATCTTATTCGCTTTCCTGGGCCGCCAATCTTAACCTTTCATCTTTTGGTTTAAATTCTCCTCTCCTTAACCATTCCTGTGTAGATCCTGATCGACATGAGGTTGTTCCAGGAGTTTTCTGTACTTGAATTTTCCACACTTCTTGCCTTCTCATCTGATCCTTCACCTTATATTCTTTCTTTTGTTTTTTGGCACATTCAGTTGCTGCCTGATTTTTATCTATTTCTGGTTTGATTTCCATTCTTGCTTGCCACCAATGTGCTTCTGTTAAACTAAGCAGGAAAGTCATTTGAGACTTGTTCTCCGTGTGTTTTAAAACTTTGACTATGTTTGAATTTTGTGGGGTCAGCAGACATGTATGCAGTCCTATGATTGCAGATGTATACATGTAATCAGTTTCAAGGAGGCCCATGCCTCCTTTAGAATGGGGAATATATAATCTTGGTATGCACTGATCTTTATAAAGCATTCGACAAGCATGTAGCATTTTTCTTGTTTTCATGCCCAACTGATCCAGTACCTTTTGGGGCCAGTCAGTCACCCCAAAATTGTAAGTTAGAACAGGAAGAGCAAATTGGTTTATAGGTTGGACTTTGTTTCTAGATGACAGGGCTGTTTTCAGTAGCAATTTTAGTCTTCTAAAATATTCCTTACTAGGGTTTATTTGCATTTGTTCATGTTTTATTGTTGATCCTTTATCAATTGCCAAATCTTTATACACTCCATTCTGCTCAAGTCCCTTTATATCACATTCCTGTCCCAGAATGATAATTTCCTGGTGCTGCAACTTTCCTGCTTTAAAGGCTGCTTTTGCATATTTATCAAGACCAAATGACATTCTTATATCATCTGAGAAAGTTTTGACTACTTGCAGTAGTGCTTTCAGTTCCTCATCTGATGAGCTATACAGTTTTAAATCATCCACAAAAAGATGAGAAGTCTTTACACTGTTGTTTTCTGGGAGTCAAATTGCAACCATGACCGAATCTGTTAAGTAGACACTGGGTTAATGGCGAGACATAAGAACAGCAGTGACAAAGAGTTACCTTGGATTATCCCCCTTTGAACTGTTACCCCTGGGGTATTAATTTGTCCTTTATCATGGCTTAGCTGCAAAGGGTTTGAAACTGTTTCATGGTCACTGTAAATTAATTGATCAATGTAGGATGTATCTTATACAGTTGTAAGCACTCTTTTATTCATGAATGTGGGATGCTGTTAAATGCTTTTTTGTAGTCTATCCATGCCATACTTACATTCTTTCCCTTTTTACATTTCTGCATTTATTATCATCATCATCATCAGCCCCCTTTTTCCAATTTTCTACATGGGTGGGTATTGTGTTAACTGTCACCATCTCTCTTGATTCAGTGCCAAACTCCTGCCTTCTTTGACACTCATGCCTGACTGTCACAGATCTTCTCTCACACAATCCAGCCACTTCTTTGTTGGTCGTCCTCGTTTCCCCCTTACCTTCTTCCTGTCTATCCCAAATCTTCTTCACCAGATTGTCTTCTGCTTTTCTGCTCATAGACCCAAAACCACTGTAATCTGCTCTCTTTGATATTTTCTGCAAATAGAGCTACTTCGGCTTCTGCTCTAATATCCCCATTTCTTCATCTGTCCCACAGTGTGCATCCTACCACCCTTCTCAGGCACTTCATTTCCATCACCTTTAGCTTTCTTATCTGTCCTTCCTTTACTGCTCAGGTTTTTGTACCATACAGTAGTACTGGTTGCACCACTGTCTTGTACACCTTATTTTTCAGCTTCTTTTGCATTTTTCTGTCCTAGACTACACCTGGCACTTTATGCTAGTTGGCTGCAGTTCCTCTGATTCTAGCTTTGACCTCTTCATTCAGACTACCCTTCTCATCAACCACCCCTCCCAGATACTTGAAGCTATTAACCTGTTCCACTATCTTCCCTTCTACCTCAATTCTCATCTTCTTCTGATTTCCCCAATTTGCTGCCATTACCACTGCCTTATCTGTACTTATTTCATCTCATTTGCTTTCAGTTTTGCATTCCTTTCCCCTATCCTTTGTTGAAGTTCTTGCCCAGAGTCTCCCTGTAAAGCCACATCGTCTGCATACAAATTTGTTGATCTGTCCCCTCTGACCTGCTTGCTAATGTAGTCCATCACCAGTATGAACACAGTGGGCTCAGAGCTGAACCCTGATGCACACTCACTCCCTTTGGGAACCCCTCTGTGAGACCAACCACTGTCATTGGGTCCTTATAACTAGCCTGCACTAATTCTTCCATTGTTTCCTGGACTTCGAGCCACCACAGTACTGCCCAAATCAGCTAATTTTGGACCTTGTTATATGCTTTCTGCAAGTCTAGGAATGTCCAGTTAGACACTTTTCTCATCACTAGCTTCTTCTCAACTATCTGTCTCACTGCATATGTCGGATCAGTTGTGTTGCATCCTGATTTGAATCTGAACTGCTTATCTCCCATCTTACTTTCTACTAGTCTGCACATCTGTTCATCAATCACTCTTTCCAGAACTTTCATGCAATATGGCAGGAGTCTGATGCCTCTGTACTGCCCACAGTTGTGGCTGTCCCATTTTTTCTTGTACATTGCCATGAGTATGTTTAGTCTCCAGTCATCTGGGATATGCCTTTCTCTCCACATTGCTATGAGTACCCTCAGAAGCCATTTCTCCCCTATCTCACCCAACATATTTATATCATATCTGTTGTGACCTCATGTAAGCCTGCTGCTTTCCCTGACTTCATTTTCCTTAGTGCTATTTTTACTTCTTCTAGGGTGGGCTCCTTTTCTTCTCTCATCGTAGGCTGTGTCTGGGGCAGTACAGCTTCTGAGTGGTTTTCTTCATTCAGAAGCTAATGGAAGTATTCCTTCCATCTGCCTTTGATGTCCTGTGGTCTGGTAAGCAGTTTGCCACTGACATCCCTTATGAAGGGTGTCTGACTATCTTCTTTATCTTTCTGTCGTTACTTTGCAACCTGATATAGTTTCTTTCCACCACTTACTGAGTCACTTTCTAGAAGCTAGTAGAGTGCCTCCAGTGTCCTGTTCTTTGCTATTGCAACTCCTTTCTTAGCTTCGTTCTATCTCCCACTTTTCTTCACACTCTTCCTTTCTTTTGATGACTTCCTGAATGCTATTTTGAGGTGCTGCCATTCTTCTTCCACTCCACCTATTTCTTCTTCTTGGGGTGCTAGAGCCCTGAGTAATTCCTTAAACTGTTGTACTTTCTCTCCAGTCAACTTCCAGGTCTTCAACCTGGTCCCTGTTTACCTCAGTGCCCTCTCTAAGCATTGCTTTCAGCTGACTGTGGCAACCAGTGATTGTGGCTGTGGGCCAACTGTTTCAAAGTGGATGACTTTGCACTGGCTGAGTCTATGCCAGTGCCTTTTCCTTACTAGGAGGAAGTCTACTGGAGTTGCATGTTGGCCATTCTTGCATGTAATCTTGTGACTGTCTCTCTTTCTGAACCATGTGTTGGCTATTCTCAAGCCATTTGCCAGACAGAGGTCTAGAATGGTTTCTCCTTTATTCCTGATGCCCCATTCATGTGGATCCAGGCTATCCTCATATCCGCTTATGTCTGTCATGATATGTGCATTTAAGTCACGCATTATCAACACCAATTCCTGTTGTCCTGCTTTATCTAGTACATCCTGTAACTGCTGTATGAATGCACTTGCTGTGGGGCATAGGCTGAGATAATGTATACTGCCCTATCATTATATTGGAGTCTGATTGCCAGGAGTAATCTCTAATTCTGATGACATCCCTCACTGTCTTTTGAAGCCTCTGACCACAATTCCCACACAATTACTAGCCTATCCTCCTCCTGAGTAGTAGACTCTGGATCCCAAGCCAAGTGTGTTTGCTGCATTGCCCTTGGATATGTAAGAAGTCCAGCCTCCTCTGTACTATCATGTCATCCAATTCCAAGCTCCATCCTGTCAGCTTTGAGTTTATTAATTCTTAGTTCATGTTTAGCAGGTTGATTGATTTTATGCCTGGCTTTTGCTCAACAGAGCTGTCCCAGGTAATCCAGGTTGGCAACTGGACACAAGCAGGTCAGTACCTTACTGATCCAGTGCTGCTGGACATTTTGGTAGGTAGACACTGGCCAATAGGGGTAAATGCACCCCTCACAACATTAGCATGGGTCTCTGGCATAGGTTGGAGTAGGCTGGCCCATGTCCATTTGGTGACAGTAGTCAACATGACCGAATCATCTAGAGCCATATTTTATACTGTCAAGTTGCTAGCCTTGCCACAGCACACGGGTTCCTATTACATTGTCGAAACTATAAAACTTCGAACACTACAAGATCGAACTTGTATGTTCGAAGTTTTATAATTTCTAACAATGAAAAAAAAAATAAAAAACAACAAACAGAAAGTAACTCTTGTAAGCAAGAGAGCAAGCCCCCCCTGCTTGCAAGACTTTCTTTTTTTTTTTTTTTTTACTTAATTGAAGTTCTGAAACTTTGAACATAAGGTTTCGACCTTATGGTGTTCGGAGTTTCAGAACTTCAATAATGTAATAGGAACCCCAGCACACAGTATATGATCCATCTCCTAACTAGAGGATACTGCGCACCACAGTAGATGCCCAAAGCATTTGGTCTACAACTTTTCCCCATATAGGGCAACATGCAGAGTGTGTGCTGCTGCTCACAGCTCCATTCATTGGTGAATATGAGATGGAAGCACTCAGTATGCTTTTTGGAGATAGGAAGAACCCAACAGAAACACAGGGAGAACATGCAAGTTCCAAACTGGCATCAGCCAGATGTTAGGATCGAACCTTATACCTTGTGCATCAGAAACGAAGACTTTAACCATTATGGCAACTGGTCTCTCACTCAGTTATGAATTTATTTAACAATGAATGATTCTTTGTTCCATATGACTTTCTTGTGTTACTCTTTTGTTCAATTGCTATGATTGAGTTCACTTCTAAATTACTATAAACTCTGTCAGCACCAATTCCAATGTATAGCTTATACATCATCGGAAGGCAAGTTATGGTTCTATACCTTTTAGGATATCTTGCAGGTTTACTCTTAAGGAGGAGCATCGTTTTTCCTGTTGTAAATCAGATGGGCATCTGTTCGCAGTGGGCATATAACTAGTTCTTATGGAGAACTAAATCTTCATGTAAAGATGTTAATACTTTTAGCAAGAAGTGAGGTACAGCATCTGGGCCTGCAGTTTTCTAATTCGGAGCTTTTCTTAACTTTGTTATAATCTCTCTGGCCATTACGTCATTCTCATTTCATATCCTGTAAATTTGAACGTTTTATTCTTTCTTTCACTTCTTCTATCCATTCAGCATCTTTATTATGTTCCACAGGATCTTCATAGATATTTCTCAAAAATATGTCTGTTTCTTCTTTTTTTGGTGGTGTTTCTATTCCTTTTACCTTGTTTCCCAATTCTGTATAAAACTTTTTTGTTACATCAGTAAATTGTTTATTTTGTACTTTTCCTTTATATTTATCTGCATATCGTGTACGTTTTTCTGTCTCTGCTATCTTTAGTTTATTATTTGCAATAGTGTACAACAGATCCTAGTCTGTCTACTTTAGTGTGCCCCCATAGCCCCCTGCAAATTATATTTACCAGTTACTTTTATCATCTATATTGTTCTGAGTATTTTTGTTGATCTGTTTCCCCTTCTGTACTCTTCTAACAGAGGCACTTTTTGTCTTAATTGCTCTTTAGTTTTCTGTATTCGATACTTCCATGATGGCGTTTGATTTCTTCCCTTCCTTTCCCTTACTGCCCTATGATTTGTTATGGTACGACTTTATCTGTAATTAATTTAGCTGCACAGTACTATATCCTATTTACTTCTATTATATGGCATGAAATTTTATGAACAGTCTTGATTACCGTGTTCATTTGTTTTATCAAACTTGTACCATTTTGGGTTTTATTGACTTTCTGTAGTCTATTTCTTTCATTCTTAATATGTCTCTCCATCTCTATTAAATCAATCAACTCTTCCCTTAGATCATTTCTTCTAAACAAAGGACACATTCCTTGTTCTTTGTTTCTTGCGGGCATTCTACAGAAAGTTCCAGAACACCCTCCTGTGGCATTTTCTCTTCAGCTTCATCCTGTGTCATCTGTTGCTCTTTTATATGGGAACTCACTGGCTTATCACTCCACATCGTTGACTGTCTCAGAGTTGCCACAGTTTCCTGTTTCTTCCCTTGCTGTGCAACTCTAATTGAACTTTTGTAATGGTTTCTTACTGAAGGCCAAACCAAACCAAGTTCTATGCACGGGGGAATGCCCGGTCCAAACCATATACCACGAAAAAACAAAAGTAGACCAGCATGAGCAGATGCAGAGGTAAAATACAATCCTTTATTACAGACAGACCGGTTTCAGCAAATGCTGCCTTCTTCAGTGTAGGACAAAACAACAATGTCCTATTCATCATGCAATAAATATAAATTCTGAACCAATAGGCACACAGAAGTCATAAATATTAATGGAACATTGAAATGTGAAAAGCAGCCATAGCCCCAGAAATTTCTTAATACGACATCCTAATATAAGACAATTTAACATCCTAAAATTTTTTTACATTACATCTAAATCCCGTGAAAAACCTAAAACCCAATGCAACAAAATATATACATAGAAATACATATTCCAAAAAGGAAATACATTCAAAATAAGCAATAATCAATAGTGAGCTGTATAATGCTATATATAAAAAACCCCAATAGTCTGATATCTTGTTCATTATAGTAAGACAAAGTAACAGGCATCCAAAAAAACAATCAAATGAAGGATTAATTCATCATAAAGAATGGTGAAAAACCACGAAGTAAAATGCAATATTGTAAACTGAACATCCACAAAGCCATGGCTCCATAGACCTAAGAGGCCTAAGGATATAATGAAAAACATAATAGGAGACTAGACATGAATTGTGTATAAACTGAATCACAATGGTGAACCGTGGTACACCAATCAAAGTGTTCAAATATTTATTAAGGGAACCAACAAATATGGAAAAATATTCCCCATAACATGAAAGACCACTAGATGAACAACAAATCTATAAGAATAGTAAACACTGTACCTCAACCGAACAAAACTGCCCCCGTCCAATTAATATACAACTAAAGGACTAGAGAACTCTGGGCATACATTAGAAAACTGGACCTATACTATTCAGTGGTAATGTGGTCTAAAAGTTTTTAAATATGAAGGACCAACTATAGATGATCATTAAGTCCAGGAGGAAAAAGACCCCCTAATGTAATTATCCAATATTTCTCTTTATGATCTAATAAGCCGTGCCAACCCTGTTTATGGCAACGGTCACCTATAATACGATCTATGACCATGAAATTGAATCTAGCCTGTGGATGTTTAAGAGTATGTTGGTACAAAGCACTGGTAGATTTATGATTCTTAATGTCACTGCGATGTTCATTCATTCGAGATCTAAGGGCCCTAGAAGTTTGGCCCACATAGAATGCGCCGCAATAACAAGAAGCTAGGTACACAACCCAATCACTACTACAGTTACCAAATATTTTAATATTAAATATCTGGGTGGTATTGCGACTTGAGAATTCCTTAGATTTGTTCATATAGGAACATGATCCACAGTGGCCACAGGGAAAAGAACCAAATAGCTCATCACCTTGTAATGTAAGTTGTTTATGAATAATCCCTCCACTACCCATATGTTTATAATGTGATAAGTACGAACCCAATGTTTTGCCTCGTTTATAAGAGAAACGACATTGTTGTCCCAAAAGTGACCTCAAATGGTCATTGGCCAACAAGATGTTCCAATGTTTGTTGATTGGAACATCTTGTTGGCCAATGACCATTTGAGGTCACTTTTGGGAAAACATTGGGTTCGTACTTATCACATTATAAACATATGGGTAGTGGCCACTGTGGATCATGTTCCTATATGAACAAATCTAAGGAATCCTCAAGTCGCAATACCACCCAGATATTTAATATTAAAATATTTGGTAACTGTAGTAGTAATTTGGGAAGTCATTGTTCTATCATACTGATATGTTATCAGAGTGATTTTCTACACTAAATCCTTTACTTCACATGTCATCCATAACTTCAGTTTATATTTCTTTCTCTAATATTAATCCTCTTTTTTACTTTCCCCTTTTGTTTTCTTATTTTTTTTGAACTGTAAAATTTTCCATATCCGCATGCCTTTGACTGTATTCTTCTTCAAACATCTTTGGTGCTGCTCTTTTTGTATTGGTTAGTTTTACTTTCTCCTTTGCACGAATATTGCATGATTTTAAATCTCTTTTATTTCCCATGTCCATATTTCTTTTTCAGATGTTTCCTGTTCCTCTTGTTTCTCCTTACTTGGGGGACTCTTTGTTTCATCATGCTGTGATATAATCTATGTTAGACTTTCTACACTAAACACTTCACTTTGCAGATATTCCATAAATTTAGCTTACTTGTTTTTAACTTCTGCTTTACTAATCTTCCCCTGTATGTTCCCTCTATGTGATCTTATTTTTTATTTGGCCAAGTACTTCGAGAAAAGGGATGACCAAGGCAGCATAAAACACAAAATAAAAACTCAGAACTTCAGCGAAAATAAAATTCAACAGGCACCGTGTTTATTAGGTAAGCGCTTTCACAAAGACTTGCTTCATCAGACCTTCCTCATACGATAAGAACAAAGACTATATATATTACAATAAAAATTCAAAACCACCAATCAAAGCCAGCATAGCAATTACATCATAACAAGCATAGCAATTAAAAGGTACATCAATCAAAAGATACATCTAAATCAAGCCAATATCGTCCAGACTTAAAAACACAACTCTGTATAAATATAAATACACAGTAAGCACAAACTAACTAAGTAATATTCAAAATATTATCTAAAAAGCTATGCTGAAACACATAACAAAATAATAAAAAAAAACTGAAAGTCATTTTTCATTTTGGTACCCTCCTTTTCTTAAGTAAGGGCTTAATGGTAACACGTTCATTAAGGCCCTTTCCTCTATCAGCTCTAAGGATGATCATCCAGTTATTCTCCTTATACTCAGTATGGTTACAAACATCACCTTTCCTTATTGTGGGCGTAACAACATCAATGACCCTGAAGCTGAACCTATGCCCCTCCCCATGGCTAGTAACACGCTTGGAGAGGGCATTGTTCTCAACACCTTTGCATATACAATAGACGTGTTCCCTCATACGCTCTCTCTGTGATCTATTAGTCTTTCCCACATAAAATGATGCACATAAAGTGCACTCTGCTAAATAAACTACATTTGTAGTTCTACAATTAGCATTGAACTTAAACACAAATCTTCTCTCAAGATCAGGATGATCAAAAAAATCAGAGCTGTTAATAAGCTCACAGAAATTGCACCTACCACATGGTACTGTGACACCAACCTCAGCTGAGTTACTGAGTTTATCATTACCATTACAAAATAACCTTTTCAGGTTCTTGGTCTTCCTATAATGAAAAGATGGATTATTACCAACTATACTGCCAATCTCAGGATCCACCTGTAAAATCGGCCAATGCAATTCAAAGATCTCCCTAAGTGCATGGTGGTCTCTCGTATAAAACAAAGGTATTCTAACCTGTTTAACTTCTTAGGGTCACAAGACCCACCTTTTACCTTTGGACCATAGTATGGTGCTGCTACATCACCTCTAAGCAAATCTAGATCCGACCAACACTCAAAAATTTCAGTTTGATTATAACCTCTCTCTAACAACCTACATTCAAGTTGTGTCTTCTCCAATTGAAAACCTTCTTGAGTGGGATTCAACCTTGATGCTCTAATACCTTGGCTACGAATGAGGTTATGAAACACATAATTGGGGTGCATACTGCTCCTACATAATAATGTGTTCCTAAAACAAGTTTTACGGAACACACCAGTGTTGACCATAGAGCCCTGTAATTTCTCTATGAATAACTCTAGATATTCAATACGAGTTTTCGAAAAAGACATTGTGAACTTCAAACAATCACAAAGCTCATTCATACTATTGAGAAAGTTCCCCAAACCAGAACTAGACCCCCTCCATAGGAGAAACAAATCATTGACGAAACGTCGATAAAACAAAACATTAGTAGCAAATTCCTTCATCTTAAACAACACAGAATTCTCCCAATGAGCTAGAAACATATTGGCGTAGCTATTGGCACAAGGAGTGCCCATAGCTACGCCATGTTTCTGAATAAAGATCCGATCATGAAAAGTGAAAATGTTATTATTTAGCACAGCCTCCAAAAAGAGACAAATCAATTCTATGAGTGTTACATCATATCCACTGTGTAACTGCAGGTACTCCTGTATATATCTGATACCTAAGTCATTCGGTATCATCGTGAACAGGGACTGTATTTCCATAGTCACAAAAGTTAAATCTCCTATATCATCTAAACTATTAACACACTCATAAAGATCCAATAAGAACTGTTTAGAATCTTGAAGTACAGTTCTATTCAAACTAATGACAGGTCTAAGGTATTTCTCTATAAAAATAGATAAAGGCTCTGTGCTCCAACCTCCGCCCGAAACTATCGGGTGCATGGGTGGAGCACTGATACACTTATGAATCTTTGGAAGTTCCTGTATTGCAGGAATCAGGGGGTCAAGCACATTAAGGAAATTCAACGTGTCTCTAGAAATTAAACCCATCTGAAAAACCTCATCTAAAGATGTTTTAATGGCTTTAGTGATCTCAAATACCTCATCTGTACTAATTTCAAGATAAAACTTATTATCACTTAACATCTTCAACATTATCTTGTCATACTGTTCATGGTCCATGACCACAATTGACCCACCTTTGTCAGCAGGTCTTATACTAATGGCACGATTCCTTTTCAAACTTTCCAGGGCCTTCCTTTCATTAAACGTTAAATTAAACCTTAGACCCTGTCTATGTTTACCAAAACATTCATCATAGTAATGATATAAGTTATTTTCAGTTAATTTCATATAAGCCTCTATCAGCGGATGGTTAATCGGAATATAAGTACTCAATGGCCTAAAGTTAATAGTGTCTTGTTGTACCTCAGTACTAGCAACATCAGACTGACATCCATTATTCAAATAACTCAGCATTATATTCCTACAAAATATTCTAAGGTCCAAGACTGTATCTGTTAATTTGCTGTTGCTAGAAGGGATAGAAGTGTTTTTTATTATTTTGTTACGTGTTTCAGCATAGCTTTTTAGATAATATGTTGAATATTACTTAGTTAGTTTGTGCTTACTGTGTATTTATATTTATACAGAGTTGTGTTTTTAAGTCTGGATGATATTGTTTTGATTTAGATGTGTCTTTTGATTGATGTACCTTTTAATTGCTATGCTTGTTATGAAGTAATTGCTACGCTGGCTTTGATTGGTGGTTTTGAATTTTTAATGTAATATATATGGTCTTTGTTCTTATTGTGTGAGGAAGGTCTGATGAAGCAAGTCTTTGTGAAAGTGCTTACCTAATAAACACAGTGCCTGTTGAATTTTATTTTCGCTGACGTTCTGAGTTTTTATTTTATGTTTTATGCTGCCTTGGTTGTCCCTTTTCTCGAAGTACTTGGCCAAACTGTCTATTATTTTTACGAGTGACGCGATGTTTATCCTGTGGGTTGTCGTTTGGTTTTATAGTATTTATATTTTTAGTGTGTACGCTATTACCCACTAGAACATGGCTGATACCCCTGTGGAGTTGGACTATATTCCTAATAATCGTGGCATGATAGATAGCCACAAGGCTGACACAACAACTAACTATAAGTGTAACAATCTTGGTTTGACTGGTGTTTCAGTCAATAAAGCAAGTGATGGCTTACAAGTTTGTTTTTCAACTTATTTGGAACGTGACAGAAAATTACCATGGCAACTAGACGTGAATCGTGCAACCGGTGATGACGCCAGAGAGGCGACCTTAGACGTCGAGAAATTACAGCGGCAGTTGGAGAGCATTGAGCGCAATTTCTTGCAGTTGAAAAGGTTACAGCTACAATGCCAGCATTTTGAGTATTGTTTAGAACATAATATTGTTCCTTGTGGGTTACGGATTCTCAACATGCCGATGCAAGGCTCACTTTACCCTGAGTTATTGGCGGGATGGCAGCGCCTGAATTTAGAGGTGAGCGCAAAGTACATGCTTATGCTTAATGAATTTTTTGGTCCTGAAGAGGACTATTTAAGGCAAGAACTAAGACATGAACAGGATAGTTTTTTGAATGAAGTACTGGGGCCATTGATGGAAAGCGTGCTTGATGGGGTAGCTGTATTTGAAAGGAAGCTAGTCCAACAAAAAGGAATGAAAATCCTTAGAGATACTAAGGATTTTAGTGAAGGACATGTGTTTTTTTGGCCACCTGCTGGACAAACTGTTTCAACGAGAGATAACAGTAGACCTGTGAGAGTCACAGGCAATATGGCGTTGAACACTAAAACTGTGGTGGCCTCTCTTGACCACCATGTGACTGATGAGTCGATGTCAGTAGGACAGACATCAAGGAATGGTTCTGTCATCAATGTTAATGAAACTGTAACTGTTTTGCCTGATGAACCTGTAGATCCCAAAGATCTCCTGGAAAAGACATTGAATGCTCCATTGACTGTGGGTAATGCAAACGGGACAGTGCCTGGTGTGCAGAATTTATTTCCAAATGTTGTGATTAGTAATACTGTTGAGAAAGGTAGGGTTGTTCGCCCTAAGAATAAAATTACTCAACAAGCCTCCCCTCCTACAGCTTGCTCGACTGGTGCACCTGCTGATGGACTCCCTTTTCCCTTACCTGTACGTTTGGATGGGTTTGGGGAGAGGAGCAGGTCCATGAGCAGAGGGTGTCAGAAAAGGAAGCTGTCGGGGGAATACCAGCAGGCTCAAATGTTGAAGAAGATATGGGGAAAGATGCAACCTCATTAGTTGTAAATATTTCTTCCTACGAGCTGGATTCGTTTGAATCTAGTGTGTTATGTAAGGGTCTCACTTTTATCCCTTCTAGCAACAGCAAATTAACAGATACAGTCTTGGGCCTTAGAATATTTTATAGGAATATAATGCTGAGTTATTTGAATAATGGATGTCAGTCTGATGTTGCTAGTACTGAGGTACAACAAGACACTATTATCTTTAGGCCATTGAGTACTTATATTCCGATTAACCATCCGCTGATAGAGGCTTATATGAAATTAACTGAAAATAACTTATATCATTACTATGATGAATGTTTTGGTAAACATAGACAGGGTATAAGGTTTAATTTAACGTTTAATGAAAGGAAGGCCCTGGAAAGTTTGAAAAGGAATCATGCCATTAGTATAAGACCTGCCGACAAAGGTGGGTCAATTGTGGTCATGGACCATGAACAGTATGACAAGATAATGTTGGAGATGTTAAGTGATAATAAGTTTTATCTTGAAATTAGTACAGATGAGGTATTTGAGATCACTAAAGCCATTAAAACATCTTTAGATGAGGTTTTTCAGATGGGTTTAATTTCTAGAGACACGTTGAATTTCCTTAATGTGCTTGACCCCCTGATTCCTGCAATACAGGATCTTCCAAACATTCATAAGTGTATCACTGCTCTACCCATGCACCCGATAGTTTCGGGCGGAGGTTGGAGCACAGAGCCTTTATCTATTTTTATAGAGAAATACCTTAGACCTGTCATTAGTTTGAATAGAACTGTACTTCAAGATTCTAAACAGTTCTTATTGGATCTTTATGAGTGTGTTAATAGTTTAGATGATATAGGAGATTTAACTTTTGTGACTATGACCATACAGTCCCTGTTCACGATGATACCGAATGACTTAGGTATCAGATATATACAGGAGTACCTGCAGTTACACAGTGGATATGATGTAACACTCATAGAATTGATTTGTCTCTTTTTGGAGACTGTGTTAAATAATAACATTTTCACTTTTCATGATCGGATCTTTATTCAGAAACATGGCATAGCTATGGGCACTTCTTGTGCCAATAGCTACGCCAATATGTTTCTAGCTCATTGGGAGAATTCTGTGTTATTTAAGATGAAGGAATTTGCTACTAATGTTTTGTTTTATCGACGTTTCGTCAATGATTTGTTTCTCCTATGGAGGGGGTCTAGTTCTTGTTTTGGGGAACTTTCTCAATAGTATGAATGAGCTTTGTGATTGTTTGAAGTTCACAATGTCTTTTTTGAAAACTCATATTGAATATCTAGAGTTATTCATAGAGAAATTACAGGGCTCTATGGTCAACACTGGTGTGTTCCGTAAAACTTGTTTTAGGAACACATTATTATGTAGGAGCAGTATGCACCCCAATTATGTGTTTCATAACCTCATTCGTGGCCAAGGTATTAGAGCATCAAGGTTGAATCCCACTCAAGAAGGTTTTCAATTGGAGAAGACACAACTTGAATGTAGGTTGTTAGAGAGAGGTTATAATCAAACTGAAATTTTTGAGTGTTGGTCGGATCTAGATTTGCTTAGAGGTGATGTAGCAGCACCATACTATGGTCCAAAGGTAAAAGGTGGGTCTTGTGACCCTAAGAAGTTAAATAAACAGGTTAGAATACCTTTGTTTTATACGAGAGACCACCATGCACTTAGGGAGATCTTTGAATTGCATTGGCCGATTTTACAGGTGGATCCTGAGATTGGCAGTATAGTTGGTAATAATCCATCTTTTCGTTATAGGAACACCAAGAACCTGAAGAGGTTATTATGTAATGGTAATGATAAACTCAGTAACTCAGCTGAGGTTGGTGTCACAGTACCATGTGGTAGGTGCAATTTCTGTGAGCTTATTAACAGCTCTGATTTTTTTGATCATCCTGATCTTGAGAGAAGATTTGTGTTTAAGTTCAATGCTGACTGTAGAACTACAAACGTAGTTTATTTAGCAGAGTGCACTTTATGTGTATCATTTTATGTGGGAAAGACTAATACACAAAAGTGTTGAGAACAATGCCCTCTCCAAGCATGTTACTAGCCATGGGGAGGGGCATAGGTTCAGCTTCAGGGTCATTGATGTTGTTACGCCCACAATAAGGAAAGGTGATGTTTGTAACCATACTGAGTATAAGGAGAATAACTGAATGATCATCCTTATAGCTGATAGAGGAAAGGGCCTTAATGAACGTGTTACCATTAAGCCCTAACTTAAGAAAAGGAGGGTACCAAAATGAAAAATGACTTTCAGTGTTTTTTATTATTTTGTTACGTGTTTCAGCATAGCTTTTTAGATAATATGTTGAATATTACTTAGTTAATTTGTGCTTACTGTGTATTTATATTTATACAGAGTTGTGTTTTTAAGTCTGGACGATATTGTTTTGATTTAGATGTATCTTTTGATTGATGTACCTTTTAATTGCTATGCTTGTTGTGATGTAATCGCTATGCTGGCTTTGATTAGTGGTTTTGAATTTTTAATGTAATATATATGGTCTTTGTTCTTATCGTGTGAGGAAGGTCTGATGAAGCAAGTCTTTGTGAAAGCGCTTACCTAATAAACACAGTGCCTGTTGAATTTTATTTTTGCTGAAGTTCTGAGTTTTTATTTTATGTTTTATGCTGCTTTGGTCGTCCCTTTTCTCGAAGTACTTGGCCAAACTGTCTATTATTTTTACGAGTGACGGGATGGTTATCCTGTGGGTTGTCATTTGGTTTTATAGTATTTATCTTATTTTTTGTATTGTGAAATTTCCATAGCTAGGGTCCTTTGCCTGTATTTCTGTTTGAATATCTTTGGAGCTTCTTTTTCGTATTGATTAATTTGGCTTTGCATAAATTTTCTACCTTATCAGATCTCTCTTTCCCATGTCCATGTTTCTTTTTTATACCTTTTAGAAGTCTCTAGATTTTGTTCTTTATATTTTGGCACTTAGTCACTTCTTTTCCAAATGGTCCAAGGTTTCTTCATCTGTATAATATTTTTCATGAATTTGTTATATTAATGAACACACATTTGCATTTGAAGCTCTTGACAGGTTTTCTTGTGCAAGTATTTTTCTTTCCTCTAAATTCTCTCTTAATCTTTTTGTATATCTTCTGTCCGGAAATTCTGGGCTTCTTGCTTAATAGTTACATTGCATAATTTATTTCTTATCTTCATTAATTCACACTATCATCTTTATGGCTCCTTTCCGGACTGTCATTTTTTGAGGTTTTTGTGGTCTACTACTTCCTTCTACGACGTGGGGGCATCCCCTCTGTATGTGCACTCCTAATAACCCGAAGATTATACTAAATATTGGTGAAACCTTTTTTTTTTGGAAAGTACAAGAAGGCATTCTGCTTTCACTGAAAGTATGAAAGATTACCCAAACCTTCTTAGTTAGAATGTGACACTGAAAACATTGGAATGGCAAAATACGTCCTTATTGCTTATAAATAGTGAAACATTTTTTTATTTATGGCATTTTTGTTATTGAGGCACATATTTTCTTGTAATAAAAATTGTAGTTTATGTAGGTTATTGTTTTTGTGTAACTGTGTGTGTGCACGTGTGTATCTAGTATCTTGAGTTTTTATACAAAAACCTAACGCACATTATGTTCAGAGTACACAGCTGAGGTTAGTAGCTAGCTGTCTCATTTGTAGCAACTGAAACATATTTGCCTGTTTCCTGTTACTGCACTGAGCTTTGCAGAAATTACCAAGCTGTGAATTCATTTAAACCATGATTGCTGAGCTGCTGCCTTGCTGTGGCATTTGGATTACTTATTTAAAGCCCCTTAACTATTAAAAATGTTTGAACATTTTCCAAGATGTGACAAGATGTTAGCATGATGTGTTGTAAAGTGGAATTCTCTATTGCAGGCTGTAAAACACTATTAGCAGCAATATATAAATCAAAATGGCTGAAATGAACTCTCTTTCCATTCATTCAGTCATCATACCTTGTGAGTTTTACCATTTAAAGCAAATTATTTACAACCTCTTCCAATCTTTACCTGTTTATTTGACTTATTGACTGATTGATTTATTGTTGTCTAGGTTATCCGCACTAGGCATGACATATTTTTAGAGGAGACTCAAGATGGAATTTATATGGACTTCAGGAAGTTTGGTCAGAGTACTACAAGAGGACTACTTGTGTTTTGGTTGTGGTATTGGTGTTATTCTTTTGCTATGGAAGGTGAATGTAGGACTGGAGGATGTCCTTGTGGTACAAGCAGAGGCTAGGAGTGGCATGCTTACTATGACAGGGTGGAGATTGTTAATCTTTCCGATTTTGGTTTGGATACTGAACTGATGGAGTTTGTGGAGTCATATGATGGATATAATTAGAGAGATGATGACCGGAAGCATCAAAAAGTACAAAGTATATACATTCATGTGGATTTGCCAGAATGTAGAGGAAGTAGTGTAAATTACAAAATTTCATCTAGGAGTGGAGAAAAGTGAGGTTGGATATCAACAATTGAGATGGGAAGATGAGCCCCAAATAATATTCCATAGTTGTCCAGCAAATATTCAAGTGAGATGGAATGTCTTAAGGATGTGCTATCTAAAGTCTAAGCAACCAGATTAATATGAATTTTGATATTTTTTGTAGTGACCACAGGGAACACATGTAACAGATTTGCATTTGCTGATTCATTTAGGAAAAGAACGTGTTTATGTTTCTTTACAAAGAGTTATTTTATAAAAGGTTGTAACTATGTTAGAAAAAGATACATTTGAGTGCAAATTTTTATCCAGTTTTGAACAAATTACTTGTGTGAGCAGGATATAAAGATCGAACATTTAAAATTGTATTTAAGTATTTCTGACTTTAAAATTCCTGAACTATAAAAGTTGAATATAATCAAGTTGTTAACTTGTCACATATTTTTGTTAACAATTTCAGAAAGATTGTAGGTTAATATTGGCAGCCTAAATTGCATTAGTTTTGTAGGGGAATCAGGAAGCTAGCTTCTCATTGCATATATATATATATATATATATATATATATATATATATATATATATATATATATAGGTTTACTATCACAATGCCAACGTGCACTTGCACGGCTATGAAGTATTCGAACAACAGATGTTCGAATACTTCATATTTCGGCAGGTGATGTGAGCGAATGTTACCATTGCGAATGGACTGTGCATTCGCAATTCTAATGTTTGCTAATGTGAGGGGATTGCGGTACAGTGCGGTTAGGGAAATACATCCCTTTCCTCACTGTAGTGTGATCTCGGAGTTGGAATATTAAGTTGGGGGTGTGTGGGGCACAACCCCCCACAGGGGGGGTGCAGGGGGGCTTGCCCCCCTGCATAACTGTGTGTTTAGGCTGGTTAGGTAGGTAGTTACGGGACGGGTGGGAGTGCTGTGTATTGCTGAAAATGTCGCGAGCGAAATTATCAACAATACACAGCTGTTTTCGACTTTAGGAAAATTCGGAAATGTTCATTTCCGATGTATAAATTTGAAAATGCAGACACGTTTTGTTCTGATTTTCGAATTTATGATAGTAAACCATATATATATATATATATATATATATATATATATATATATATATATATATATATATACTAGTATCACCACCACGATAGAAAGCATAAAATCAAAGCATTTAATAAAATTTGACTGATGACAAAAACAAATCCAAACTACAAAACAAGATAAGCGCTTTCTCAGATTTAAACATTCGCAGATAGCTAAACTGTTATAAACATGTCCCGACCAGTCACTTATGATATGTAAACGAGCCATAAAACTGATTGAGAAAAACAATGAAAATGACTTCCTGTAACTTGAAGTCATGTTCTCATTGGCCAGGGCCCATCATTCAGCACCTAATATACATGGCATGAAAATTCAGAAGTCATTGGAAGTTCACATTATCCATAACCAATAATGAAATACTTCATGGTCAGACACAATCATGTTTTAACTCATGAGAATGAACCAATCAGTAGCTGATGTATATCACATGAGAACTCAAGAATTCACTGGGAGTTCACATTTCCCATAAATAAAAGTAACCCATTTCCTAATCAGATGCAGTCGTGTTTTAATTTGTTAGAGTAAGCCATTCCATAGCAAATAGGAATTAGACCAGAATGCAGGAAACTAATTAGAGCTCCCCATTGGTAAAGGCAAAAGACAAGCAACTTCCTAGGCAAACATATTCATGTTTGCACTGGTCAAAATTACTTATTATATAACCAATAAATGTTAATCAAAGAAGATCATAATAATTCATAAAAAATTTAGAGACTCAGTTGTTCACACTTTTGTTGGTGTTGGTAACATGATAGTCAAAATCAATAATAAGACTGCAATCAGCAATAAGATTTTATTTTATTTGGTGGTTTTTTATATATATATATATATATATATATATATATATATATATATGTGTGTGTGTGTGTGTGTGTGTGTGTGCACATATGGATCTATGCCAGAGGATCGCATTTTTAGAAACTCAAAATTCATAAGGACAAGACCATTCAAACAGCAAAACAAACAAAGAAAACACACACAAATCTAATTTACTGCACCCTCCATACCTCCTGCAAGTTATATATATCAACTCCAAGATCGCACTACAGTGAAGAAAAGGGTAAATTCCCGATCCTTGCTTTACAGTGATCTCCATTCAAAAGCTTTGATTTTTAAAAAAACTCGATCATATGGTTTCAACCATATGAATTTTGAGTCTCTAAAACTTGATCAACTGATAGGGAGCAAAATATATATATATATATATATATATATATATATATATATATATATATATATATAGATATAGATATACACACACACACACACACACACACACACACACACACACACACACACACACACACACACACACACAACATTTTGTTACTAATGGAAGGAAGAAGGCCATTTCAGGATTGAGTGTCGTTTACTGAAAAAAAGGAGTAGAAGGAGTTATGGAATAATGTTCTAGAATCTTCTGAGGTTGATCAGGAGGTTGTGTAATCTGGGGAATCTCTTCACAGAAATGAGGTAACACCAAAGACATCTGATAAATTAAGATAAAGATGATGTGGTACTGGATGTAGAAAATATATACACAGTTCTGCAAGTTATAGAAGGGAGGGTACAGAATAAGGTGTAAAACAAAGCAAGAGGAAGATAAATCTATGGAGCAATATATTATGAAGTAGAATAAGAGAAGTATAAAAAAAAGAAAACAGTTAGTTGTCTTTCTGGAGCCAGGATCTGGGATGTAACAAGGGTTTGTAGATCGCGCTATCCTGAAAAATATGATTATGATCTATGGGGGTGAATGACCTTAGACACTACCCAGTGGGACATGCAGAAGGATATGACTGAGCTTGCTCAGCATGTCTTTAAGGCAGGAAAGACACTCGTTTTGAATGGTAATTTGCCATCAGCCAGAATGATGCTGAAATTCCACAACATGATTGGCTTTACTAACTGGGTATGAAATTGGTGTCATTCTAGGGGATCCATTATGTATTAGCCTGGGATGAGATGGCTGGCAAGACTTCCTGCTTTGCTAGGGATGGTCTGCTTCTCTCTTACCAAGGCTTTCAGATTCTGGCTACGGACATTCCAACCTAGAAAATTCTAATTTTGTGCATATTAATGTGACTGCTTTCAATGCTCAGAGTCTTAACAAAAAATGGCTGAATGTGAGGCTCTCTTGCAACTTGAACACATTCATATATGTGAAGTTACTGAAGCATGGTTTTAGAGCAATGAAAGTTTTCCCTCTATTCCTGGGTATAATGCCTGTCACATCCTAAAACCTACTAGCAGCTGTGGGGGGTATTAGTATTTGTCAGTGATATCATCACCTCATGAAAGATTCCTTGGGGCACCACATTTGAACTCCTAGAAATGCAAATCACCATTAATAAGACTAATTATTTCAGAGCTTGGTATAGAACAGCTCCCATGTCCCCTACTGAGCATGGTGCCTATTTTAACCCATTAGCTGAAATCTCCATTAAACTTAAGACCTTTCCACTAGGGGACTTCAACTATCCATCAATAAACCGACAGACTTACACTGCCACTGGTCAGCATGCCCAGGCTTCCTTGACATTGTAAATATAACTCTCCTTCACAAGTAGTGAATCATTCTACTAGGGGCGCCAATATCATGGATCTAGTCCTCACAAATATGGCCACTTCTTGCACAGCTCCATATGCATCATCATGCCTTGTTAAATCAGACCATAATTTAGTGACCTTTTCCTTTAAAACTGGTGGTGCTTCCCCTGTAAATAACTCCAGGTTTAGGGACTTCTCAAAAGCAAACCTTCTTCAGTTACATTATGACTTAAATAAATTCTGCTACAGTCCTCCTCTGAAGTATCCCTTTGATAAAGCTGCTGCCAGTGCTTTTTACTTCTACTCCCACTTAAACAGTTGTACTGATAAAGCAATCCCTACCTGCACCAAATATAATGACAAACTTAAAAAACAAACCCCTGTTGTGTAATGCCCATATAACTAAATTATATAAAAGAGAAAGAAACTCTTTAATACTTAAAGAGGTCTCATTCTAACAGCACACGTAAGCAAACTAACAAAGAGCTTAAGGGAACTATTTGGAAACTCAAAGCATAGTATGAAATTAAAAGAGCAACTGAAAGGAAATATAACCTCAAATCATCCTTTAACTATGTCATGAAGCTAAGAGCTGACATCCAAACAACATATTATAGTGCTTCTTCTCTTCATTTGCATGATACCTGATTGTACACCTGTCTCTCTAGCATAGGTGTGCACCTACCAGCAAGTTGATCCCTGTGAAAAGTGCCTTGTTATGAGCTGTTGGTGTGGGTTGTGCATGTGCCAAATACGTGACTCTTGTGGACTGCCGAGGTGTTATACAAATATATTATAAAGCTGTGGGCATTACAGACCACTTGACAGATCAGTGACTGGAAGCCCTTCTGCTGTTGTATTGCAGGGCCCTCTAGACCAGGTGGGGCCTTGATATAGCATCATGTTTGTGTTGTTTGTTGAATTATGCAGGCAGTGCTGCATATGCCCTAGATCCCAGGCTGATGACCCTGATATTCAACTGCCAAACCATGCAGGAAAATGGCCTAGTACATAGACATGAGGTAGCAAATAACACAGTGGAGCATCTATTCAGGCTACTGAAGAGATGCCTTTGACGTCTAAACATATGCACAAGATATTTGTTGTGGGAGCAACAGGTGAATGTCGCAGCAAGGCCTTTCATGCTAGCTGTTCCAACAGTAAAAGGGTAGGGTAGAGAGTCATGGGAGGAGCATGCAGCAACAAGAATTCCACAGACAAGGCAGCAGCAATTCCACAGATAAGGCAGCAGCAATACCACAGACAAGGTGGAAGCAAGCACAATATGCTCGAGCTGTCCACTGTTTTTGGAAACTGTAACCCTCTGACTTACTCTGCAGTTAAACCCATTTGCTATAACTATACAGTGCTGATTGATCCTGTACCAGTTTCTTTAATCTGATTTCCTGCTGAAATCATAGGCTTCTGTTATGAGTATATGGCCAAACTGACCCTAGCTCTCTTTATCCTTTGTTCTTGCTGAACGAAATCCCTTACAACCACAGTGCACCATTTAAAGGCTGTAATATTTTTTCAAAAAGCTGTAATCTCGGTCCGACAGTGACTTTTTCACCTTTTTAAAAGGGCACACTGTACGACCATATTTGACCATCTACTAGCCATTACTAGGACCAACCCTAGTAAACAGTGCCACCTGGTGGCCAACATATTACTTTTGGGATCTGGTAACCCTATATTCACATCTACCGGGAGATTACGGCTCTCCCATAGCAGTAACACAAATACTGAACCCCAATACCCTTTAACCACTGTGAACTGTGGAAGTATTTTTGTTTATTTCTTTAATAATTAGTTTTCCTGATACATTCTACTGTAACACTGCTTACTAGTGCATTCACAAGCTATTTTACCTCCCTAATGCAACCCCCTCCCCATTCTCTTAACAAATAAATAACTACCTACCAGGCTATCACTGTTTGACTTACCCTTGTGTATCTTTTTATTCCACAGTGCATCCACTGCATCGGGAATTAAATCACCCGCCCCTGAGTACTGCAAGCTGAATACCACCAACACTCAACCTGATTGCAGCTATTTTATAACCTAAAGGTTATTATCTAACACTGTAACAATTTGTTAGCAGGATTGGTAGCAGACCAGGTGTTATCTGCAGTTGGGCCCCATCCCGGTAGCAGTCCCCTATTGCCTCTGTAGTTTTAACTAAGAAACATAGTCCTGGATATTGTTGAAATGCTAAATTTATAGTGCTCTAGCAAGCTCCTAGTCCCCCATTTCTATCTTATGTTACAAAATCAACTCTGCTCTTGTAGGGTTTCAGATACATCTATATAACTCTATAATTGGCTTATTTGTTTAAATCATTCAGCAAACTATAACAATATAAGTGAATATTCCCTTCTCCAAGCTTACTGATTGTTTTTTTAACTCTCCTTACCTGTTGTTCTCAGTGCAACCCTGCTACATTTTTCCCTTGCTACCGCTCAGGCTCACTCTACTCCCCTACCCTGGCCCCATTTCTCACCCACCCCTACCACCTCTAGATTTATACCTAACCTCTCCACCCACCTACCCTAAACCAATCACACACTAGGAAAATCCTTATCATTAACCAATCCCATAAGTCTCTCCACCCACATACTCCCTCCCACAAATATGACACCCTCACATTATCACACGCTAACCACTATCCTTACATTCAATCTCACCATCCGCTCTATCCTAGCATTAGTACGCTACCTTACCTCCTACCTTACCGTGCTCAATGCTACCTTTACAATCCCAACAAAGCATACTTCCACTCACATTCCCCTCACCCATCACTACAGCTTACACATATCCCCAAGTATATACCATCACATTATTCTTCCACCTAACTCAGGCAGACTCCTCCCAACCACTACCAGGTCACTATCTACAAACAGGTATATAGCCATCCTAACTAAACTGACAAAATCCCCTAACTATTGTCCCATGTCTAGACCAAAAAATAGCCTATTAATACTAAGCTTAAATATCCAAAGCATCAACAAGGTACACTTACTCCATGCTTTGCAATCCACCTACTCCCTTGATATGCCATCTTTAACTGAAACCTGGTTAAAACCTACAACACCTGACAATGAGTTCCTTCCAACTGGATACAATGTACTACACCATGAAAGACTGTCCAAAAAAGGGGGAGGGTAGCATTAATTTACAAAAGCAACCTAAAAAATATTCATTATTAATCCTGAAATCCCTCCCCTCAATAATTCTGAACTTCTCATAGCCAAACTCCAACTTAGTGACAAAAAAAATCAATCAATATGATCACATACCACCAGGTAACAATATTCCCTCCCTAGAAGCCCTCCTACACTGGGTAAATCAAAATCTACCCCAAGAAACTAACATCCTAGATGACTTTAATATTGACTGGAACACATGCACAACCTACAGCTTCTCTCAAGTCATTCAATCTAGCACTAGGCTAGGAACCACTAAAAACAAAGAAAGCCTCCTAGACTGGAACTTGATAAATAAGTCCAATACTCCATACTAAGCAGGAGTCCTTCTGGGCACCCTTAGTGAGCACCAACCCACCTTCTTACTAAAATAGAAAACTCATGTCAACTCTGCCCCTCTATTACAAACTACCCGTAACAAAAATAAATTCAACCCAAACAAATTTAAACTCAAACTAAAACACCATAACTGGAACATACTAAACAAATTACCCCTAGAAGAAGCAGTAATCCAATTCAATAACACTTTCCTAAAAATCTTACATGCTTATGCCCCAGCCCGTACCACAAAGCTCAAAATGAAAACAGCCCCATGGATTACCAGAGAGACTAAAAATAGCAACTAGGGAACAATTCCAAAAACTTAGAAATGAAACAAAAAAAAAGTTGTTCTCCTTGATAAAAATAATTATTTCCTACAACTGCAAAATAGGCATCAAAACAACCCCCAAAATTTCTGGGCAGGAATAAATAAACTGCTTTACCCTAGTACACCCTGCACCCCATCTCCGACCTCCACAGGCGAAATCACAGATATACCCAATTCATTCAACACATACTTCATTGAAACCATCTCCAAACTATTTTTATTTTATTTTACATTTGTTTACTGGGAAAGTCCGACTGGAACAAGGTCCATTTACAGCGGAGGCCCAGGGAGAAAAGCTCCATAACATAACAGTACAAATACAACAAATGACAAAAAAATTCTGTACAGAGGCATATATATATATATATATATATATATATATATATATATATATATATATATATATATACAATCAGAGCTTCATGTCTTTATATGACAACACATAATCCACGAATGGCATAAAATTTCTAAACAGTGGCATATATACAATCAAGGAGATTTTTCGTACCTTAGTTTGATTTGAGCAAGCTTGGTATATAGATAGGGAAACTTTGAATTCTGTATTGGTAGCACAAAGCATAAAAATGAAGGAATGGAATCTGGAAAATAATGCTATTTGGGAGATATGTCATAGCGTGAGAAATAGTTTGTAGGATAGTAGTTCCTGATAGGGAATATTTGAGTAGTACAGAATAGCTGAGGTAAGCAGTGAGGAGATGAGGTGTGGCAAGTTAGGAGGAGAGCAGAAAAGATTTTATGTGATACGGGGACAGAGCCATGATTGCAAGAGGTGTGACTTTAGTGATGTCTTGAAAAGTGAGATGGATGGAGCAGAGAAGATACTTTGGGGGAGGTTATTCCATTCCCTAGCAATGGTGTGGGACAATAGACTTTTCCCTGCAGTGTTATTGGCTTTGGTTATGCAGAGCAGGGTTTTGTTGGATCTGCATAGAGGGCGATTATTAGAATATTGGTTTAGAAGTTGGTTTAGAGCTGGGGTTTTTTGAGGGTTCTTTATTATGTTGAAGGTGAGGACTAATTGATGATAGCTAATTAGCTGAGGGAGTTCTAACCACTGTAGTTACTTCAGGGCAAGACAGTGATGACTTCTAAAAGTGGAGTTGTTAGCGAATTTTACAATTTTATTGTAACATGACTCTAGTTTGTTTAGGTCTGTTTTCCTGATATGAATTAGGATTGGTGATTCATACATTAGGGTAGACAAGAGGTGGGTTTGGGCTAAGGAGATTCTAGCTTGGTCCGATAGGAACTGTTTGTGTTTGTATAGGGTTCCCAGTTTCTTATGTACCTTTGTGATGGTTTGTGAGATATGGACATTAAAGTTTAGATTGTTATCTATTTCAACCCCGAGCAGCTTAGTATAAGGGGAGGAGGAGATTGTGGTCCCATTTTTGGAGGTGATAATGAAGGTAGGAGGTGTGGATTTGGATTTATTGGGGGAAAATGGAGTAATTTGGTCTTGTTGGGGTTTAGAATGAGTTGGATATTGGTAATACATTGTCCCACGGAGCCGAAGGATTCTTAGGTAAGCTTTTGAAGAGTGGTTATGGATGGGGCTGAGCACATTAGGGTGGAGTCTGCGTACTGTATAAGTGATGCATGCAGGGTGAAAGTATGTAGCTTGTTAGTAAAATGGTGAATAGTAGATGACCCAGTATTGATCCTTGTGGGACGCCTATAGTAGTTGGTAATAGAGGAGATAGTGTACTTTGCCATTTAACTGATTTTCTGTCAGAGAGATAGCTTCTAAACCATGAAGTAGTAGAGGGGGTGAAGGATACGGTTGACAGAGTGTCTAAGAGTAGGTTATGGGAGACCATATCAAACACTTTTGATAGATCTGGGAATACGGCTGAGACGAATTTGTGGTCATTTCTTAGATGGTTAATTTGATTGGTAAAGGAGAGTAGAGCAGTGGTTGTGCTGTGGTTTGGGTGGAAACCATGCTCTGTGGGGGAGATTATGTGAGGATAAGAAGTGGATTACCTGGGTGTGAATACATTTCTCCAGAAGCATGGAAAGGGGGGACAAGATAGCAATTGGCTGGTAGTTTGATAGTTCATAGGAGTTTCCACCTTTGTGAAAGGGAATTATGTGTGACACTTTCCATAGATGGGGTACATAGGTTTCTTGTATAGAGCGGTTTATAAGAATTGAGACAAGGTAGGCTAGTGTTTCTGCAGCTAATTTTAGAAAGTTTGTGGGTAAACCAACTGCTGCGAGTGTGGTGGGTTTCAGTTTAGAAAGTAGCCTTTTAACTGAAGAGGTTGGTACAGGTGGAAGTATGAAGGTGGGTATGTTAGCTGGTTCTACAGTTGGGGTGGTTTTAGTGTTCTTGTTGAATAGTTGGATAGATAGTGTGAGGATAGATTCTGTGAAGTGATGGTTGAATTCTGAAGCTATGCTATCATTATCAGAATTGTTGTTGGGAGATGGGGTGGTGGTTTTGCCCGGTTTTAGAATGGTATTGATGGCATGCCAGAAGTTTTGGGGGTTTCTAGAGTGCTTGTTTTGGATGTCTAAGAAGTAGTTCTTTTTATCTACTTTTGTTTGGGTTTTGGCCTTATTTCGTAGTTCTTGATATTTCTGTCTGTCTCGGATAGTGTTATTCTTTTTGCAGTTTTTCCAGGCATTGCCTCTGGCTTTTATTAAGGCTTTTGTTGTCCTATTTAGCCATGGGGCATAGTTAACTTTAGCCCTGTGTTTCCTGATGGAAGCTAGTTAATTTAGAATAGTCATAAAAGTAGTAAAAAAAATCAACTGCGTGGTCTAAAGGTAGAGTTTTTAGTGGATTCCAGTCCTGTTGCTGGAGCATACTTTTAAGAGTTTGTGGATTGACTTTGTGCTTGTCCCTAATCTCCTTGAATAGCATGGGTTTGGGTATTTTTGCCTGTTTACAAAGGAGGAATGTGGGGCAGTGGTCACTCAAGGCATCAGGTAAGCAGCCCACATGATAATTTTCTGTGGGGATATTAACTAGTGTCCAATCTAGAATGGAGGTTCTATTGGATTTTTTGTCTACTCTGGTGTGTTCTTGGATTAGATGCGAGAATCCAAATAAGTTAAGATGGTTTGAGGGGTTGTTGGAGTTGCAGGCTAGCCAGTCTAAGTTTAGGTCACCTAGCAGGATGGTTTCTTGGGGTAAGATGATTGGGGCCCATTGTAGTATCTCTTCTATTATAGGAGAGTTATTTCCTGGAGGAATATAACTACAGAGGATGTTGATAGCAGGATGGTTTCTTGGGGTAGGTTGATTGTGGCCCATTGTAGTATCTCTTCTATTATAGGTGAGTTATTTCCTGGAGGAATATAACTACAGAGGATGTTGATAGCAGGATGGTTTCTTGGGGTAGGTTGATTGTGGCCCATTGTAGTATCTCTTCTATTATAGGTGAGTTATTTCCTGGAGGAATATAACTACAGAGGATGTTGATAGCAGGATGGTTTCTTGGGGTAGGTTGATTGTGGCCCATTGTAGTATCTCTTCTATTATAGGTGAGTTATTTCCTGGAGGAATATAACTACAGAGGATGTTGATAGCAGGATGGTTACTTGGGGTAGGTTGATTGTGGCCCATTGTAGTATCTCTTCTATTATAGGTGAGTTATTTCCTGGAGGAATATAACTACAGAGGATGTTGATAGCAGGATGGTTTCTTGGGTAGGTTGATTGTGGCCCATTGTAGTATCTCTTCTATTATAGGTGAGTTATTTCCTGGAGGAATATAACTACAGAGGATGTTGATAGCAGGATGGTTTCTTGGGGTAGGTTGATTGTGGCCCATTGTAGTATCTCTTCTATTATAGGTGAGTTATTTCCTGGAGGAATATAACTACAGAGGATGTTGATAGCAGGATGGTTTCTTGGGGTAGGTTGATTGTGGCCCATTGTAGTATCTCTTCTATTATAGGTGAGTTATTTCCTGGAGGAATATAACTACAGAGGATGTTGATAGCAGGATGGTTTCTTGGGGTAGGATGATTGTGGCCCATTGTAGTATCTCTTCTATTATAGGTGAGTTATTTCCTGGAGGAATATAACTACAGAGGATGTTGATAGCAGGATGGTTTCTTGGGGTAGGTTGATTGTGGCCCATTGTAGTATCTCTTCTATTATAGGTGAGTTATTTCCTGGAGGAATATAACTACAGAGGATGTTGATAGCAGGATGGTTTCTTGGGGTAGGTTGATTGTGGCCCATTGTAGTATCTCTTCTATTATAGGTGAGTTATTTCCTGGAGGAATATAACTACAGAGGATGTTGATAGCAGGATGGTTTCTTGGGGTAGGTTGATTGTGGCCCATTGTAGTATCTCTTCTATTATAGGTGAGTTATTTCCTGGAGGAATATAACTACAGAGGATGTTGATAGCATTATGGTTTCTTGGGGTAGGTTGATTGTGGCCCATTGTAGTATCTCTTCTATTATAGGTGAGTTATTTCCTGGAGGAATATAACTACGGAGGATGTTGATAGCAGGATGGTTTCTTGGGGTAGGTTGATTGTGGCCCATTGTAGTATCTCTTCTATTAGAGGTGAGTTATTTCCTGGAGGAATATAACTACAGAGGATGTTGATAGCAGGATGGTTTCTTGGGGTAGGTTGATTGTGGCCCATTGTAGTATCTCTTCTATTATAGGTGAGTTATTTCCTGGAGGAATATAACTACAGAGGATGTTGATAGCAGGATGGTTTCTTGGGGTAGGTTGATTGTGGCCCATTGTAGTATCTCTTCTATTATAGGTGAGTTATTTCCTGGAGGAATATAACTACAGAGGATGTTGATAGCAGGATGGTTTCTTGGGGTAGGTTGATTGTGGCCCATTGTAGTACCTCTTCTATTATAGGTGAGTTATTTCCTGGAGGAATATAACTACAGAGGATGTTGATAGCAGGATGGTTTCTTGGGGTAGGTTGATTGTGGCCCATTGTAGTATCTCTTCTATTATAGGTGAGTTATTTCCTGGAGGAATATAACTACAGAGGATGTTGATAGCAGGATGGTTTCTTGGGGTAGGTTGATTGTGGCCCATTGTAGTATCTCTTCTATTATAGGTGAGTTATTTCCTGGAGGAATATAACTACAGAGGATGTTGATAGCAGGATGGTTTCTTGGGGTAGGTTGATTGTGGCCCATTGTAGTATCTCTTCTATTATAGGTGAGTTATTTCCTGGAGGAATATAACTACAGAGGATGTTGATAGCAGGATGGTTTCTTGGGGTAGGTTGATTGTGGCCCATTGTAGTATCTCTTCTATTATAGGTGAGTTATTTCCTGGAGGAATATAACTACAGAGGATGTTGATAGCAGGATGGTTTCTTGGGGTAGGTTGATTGTGGCCCATTGTAGTATCTCTTCTATTATAGGTGAGTTATTTCCTGGAGGAATATAACTACAGAGGATGTTGATAGCAGGATGGTTTCTTGGGGTAGGTTGATTGTGGCCCATTGTAGTATCTCTTCTATTATAGGTGAGTTATTTCCTGGAGGAATATAACTACAGAGGATGTTGATAGCAGGATGGTTTCTTGGGGTAGGTTGATTGTGGCCCATTGTAGTATCTCTTCTATTATAGGTGAGTTATTTCCTGGAGGAATATAACTACAGAGGATGTTGATAGCAGGATGGTTTCTTGGGGTAGGTTGATTGTGGCCCATTGTAGTATCTCTTCTATTATAGGTGAGTTATTTCCTGGAGGAATATAACTACAGAGGATGTTGATAGCAGGATGGTTTCTTGGGGTAGGTTGATTGTGGCCCATTGTAGTATCTCTTCTATTATAGGTGAGTTATTTCCTGGAGGAATATAACTACAGAGGATGTTGATAGCAGGATGGTTTCTTGGGGTAGGTTGATTGTGGCCCATTGTAGTATCTCTTCTATTATAGGTGAGTTATTTCCTGGAGGAATATAACTACAGAGGATGTTGATAGCAGGATGGTTTCTTGGGGTAGGTTGATTGTGGCCCATTGTAGTATCTCTTCTATTATAGGTGAGTTATTTCCTGGAGGAATATAACTACAGAGGATGTTGATAGCAGGATGGTTTCTTGGGGTAGGTTGATTGTGGCCCATTGTAGTATCTCTTCTATTATAGGTGAGTTATTTCCTGGAGGAATATAACTACAGAGGATGTTGATAGCAGGATGGTTTCTTGGGGTAGGCTGATTGTGGCCCATTGTAGTATCTCTTCTATTATAGGTGAGTTATTTCCTGGAGGAATATAACTACAGAGGATGTTGATAGCAGGATGGTTTCTTGGGGTAGGTTGATTGTGGCCCATTGTAGTATCTCTTCTATTATAGGTGAGTTATTTCCTGGAGGAATATAACTACAGAGGATGTTGATAGCAGGATGGTTTCTTGGGGTAGGTTGATTGTGGCCCATTGTAGTATCTCTTCTATTATAGGTGAGTTATTTCCTGGAGGAATATAACTACAGAGGATGTTGATAGCAGGATGGTTTCTTGGGGTAGGTTGATTGTGGCCCATTGTAGTATCTCTTCTATTATAGGTGAGTTATTTCCTGGAGGAATATAACTACAGAGGATTTTGATAGCAGGATGGTTTCTTGGGGTAGGTTGATTGTGGCCCATTGTAGTATCTCTTCTATTATAGGTGAGTTATTTCCTGGAGGAATATAACTACAGAGGATGTTGATAGCAGGATGGTTTCTTGGGGTAGGTTGATTGTGGCCCATTGTAGTATCTCTTCTATTATAGGTGAGTTATTTCCTGGAGGAATATAACTACAGAGGATGTTGATAGCAGGATGGTTTCTTGGGGTAGGTTGATTGTGGCCCATTGTAGTATCTCTTCTATTATAGGTGAGTTATTTCCTGGAGGAATATAACTACAGAGGATGTTGATAGCAGGATGGTTTCTTGGGGTAGGTTGATTGTGGCCCATTGTAGTATCTCTTCTATTATAGGTGAGTTATTTCCTGGAGGAATATAACTACAGAGGATGTTGATAGCAGGATGGTTTCTTGGGGTAGGTTGATTGTGGCCCATTGTAGTATCTCTTCTATTATAGGTGAGTTATTTCCTGGAGGAATATAACTACAGAGGATGTTGATAGCAGGATGGTTTCTTGGGGTAGGTTGATTGTGGCCCATTGTAGTATCTCTTCTATTATAGGTGAGTTATTTCCTGGAGGAATATAACTACAGAGGATGTTGATAGCAGGATGGTTTCTTGGGGTAGGTTGATTGTGGCCCATTGTAGTATCTCTTCTATTATAGGTGAGTTATTTCCTGGAGGAATATAACTACAGAGGATGTTGATAGCAGGATGGTTTCTTGGGGTAGGTTGATTGTGGCCCATTGTAGTATCTCTTCTATTATAGGTGAGTTATTTCCTGGAGGAATATAACTACAGAGGATGTTGATAGCAGGATGGTTTCTTGGGGTAGGTTGATTGTGGCCCATTGTAGTATCTCTTCTATTATAGGTGAGTTATTTCCTGGAGGAATATAACTACAGAGGATGTTGATAGCAGGATGGTTTCTTGGGGTAGGTTGATTGTGGCCCATTGTAGTATCTCTTCTATTATAGGTGAGTTATTTCCTGGAGGAATATAACTACAGAGGATGTTGATAGCAGGATGGTTTCTTGGGGTAGGTTGATTGTGGCCCATTGTAGTATCTCTTCTATTATAGGTGAGTTATTTCCTGGAGGAATATAACTACAGAGGATGTTGATAGCAGGATGGTTTCTTGGGGTAGGTTGATTGTGGCCCATTGTAGTATCTCTTCTATTATAGGTGAGTTATTTCCTGGAGGAATATAACTACAGAGGATGTTGATAGCAGGATGGTTTCTTGGGGTAGGTTGATTGTGGCACATTGTAGTATCTCTTCTATTATAGGTGAGTTATTTCCTGGAGGAATATAACTACAGAGGATGTTGATAGCAGGATGGTTTCTTGGGTAGGTTGATTGTGGCCCATTGTAGTATCTCTTCTATTATAGGTGAGTTATTTCCTGGAGGAATATAACTACAGAGGATGTTGATAGCAGGATGGTTTCTTGGGGTAGGTTGATTGTGGCCCATTGTAGTATCTCTTCTATTATAGGTGAGTTATTTCCTGGAGGAATATAACTACAGAGGATGTTGATAGCAGGATGGTTTCTTGGGGTAGGTTGATTGTGGCCCATTGTAGTATCTCTTCTATTATAGGTGAGTTATTTCCTGGAGGAATATAACTACAGAGGATGTTGATAGCAGGATGGTTTCTTGGGTAGGTTGATTGTGGCCCATTGTAGTATCTCTTCTATTATAGGTGAGTTATTTCCTGGAGGAATATAACTACAGAGGATGTTGATAGCAGGATGGTTTCTTGGGGTAGGTTGATTGTGGCCCATTGTAGTATCTCTTCTATTATAGGTGAGTTATTTCCTGGAGGAATATAACTACAGAGGATGTTGATAGCAGGATGGTTTCTTGGGGTAGGTTGATTGTGGCCCATTGTAGTATCTCTTCTATTATAGGTGAGTTATTTCCTGGAGGAATATAACTACAGAGGATGTTGATAGCAGGATGGTTTCTTGGGGTAGGTTGATTGTGGCCCATTGTAGTATCTCTTCTATTATAGGTGAGTTATTTCCTGGAGGAATATAACTACAGAGGATGTTGATAGCAGGATGGTTTCTTGGGGTAGGTTGATTGTGGCCCATTGTAGTATCTCTTCTATTATAGGTGAGTTATTTCCTGGAGGAATATAACTACAGAGGATGTTGATAGCAGGATGGTTTCTGGGGTAGGTTGATTGTGGCCCATTGTAGTATCTCTTCTATTATAGGTGAGTTATTTCCTGGAGGAATATAACTACAGAGGATGTTGATAGCAGGATGGTTTCTTGGGGTAGGTTGATTGTGGCCCATTGTAGTATCTCTTCTATTATAAGTGAGTTATTTCCTGGAGGAATATAACTACAGAGGATGTTGATAGCAGGATGGTTTCTTGGGGTAGGTTGATTGTGGCCCATTGTAGTATCTCTTCTATTATAGGTGAGTTATTTCCTGGAGGAATATAACTACAGAGGATGTTGATAGCAGGATGGTTTCTTGGGGTAGGTTGATTGTGGCCCATTGTAGTATCTCTTGTATTATAGGTGAGTTATTTCCTGGAGGAATATAACTACAGAGGATGTTGATAGCAGGATGGTTTCTTGGGGTAGGTTGATTGTGGCCCATTGTAGTATCTCTTCTATTATAGGTGAGTTATTTCCTGGAGGAATATAACTACAGAGGATGTTGATAGCAGGATGGTTTCTTGGGTAGGTTGATTGTGGCCCATTGTAGTATCTCTTCTATTATAGGTGAGTTATTTCCTGGATGAATATAACTACAGAGGATGTTGATAGCAGGATGGTTTCTTGGGGTAGGTTGATTGTGGCCCATTGTAGTATCTCTTCTATTATAGGTGAGTTATTTCCTGGAGGAATATAACTACAGAGGATGTTGATAGCAGGATGGTTTCTTGGGGTAGGTTGATTGTGGCCCATTGTAGTATCTCTTCTATTATAGGTGAGTTATTTCCTGGAGGAATATAACTACAGAGGATGTTGATAGCAGGATGGTTTCTTGGGTAGGTTGATTGTGGCCCATTGTAGTATCTCTTCTATTATAGGTGAGTTATTTCCTGGAGGAATATAACTACAGAGGATGTTGATAGCAGGATGGTTTCTTGGGGTAGGTTGATTGTGGCCCATTGTAGTATCTCTTCTATTATAGGTGAGTTATTTCCTGGAGGAATATAACTACAGAGGATGTTGATAGCAGGATGGTTTCTTGGGGTAGGTTGATTGTGGCCCATTGTAGTATCTCTTCTATTATAGGTGAGTTATTTCCTGGAGGAATATAACTACAGAGGATGTTCATAGCAGGATGGTTTCTTGGGGTAGGTTGATTGTGGCCCATTGTAGTATCTCTTCTATTATAGGTGAGTTATTTCCTGGAGGAATATAACTACAGAGGATGTTGATAGCAGGATGGTTTCTTGGGGTAGGTTGATTGTGGCCCATTGTAGTATCTCTTCTATTATAGGTGAGTTATTTCCTGGAGGAATATAACTACAGAGGATGTTGATAGCAGGATGGTTTCTTGGGGTAGGTTGATTGTGGCCCATTGTAGTATCTCTTCTATTATAGGTGAGTTATTTCCTGGATGAATATAACTACAGAGGATGTTGATAACAGGATGGTTTCTTGGGGTAGGTTGATTGTGGCCCATTGTAGTATCTCTTCTATTATAGGTGAGTTATTTCCTGGAGGAATATAACTACAGAGGATGTTGATAGCAGGATGGTTTCTTGGGGTAGGTTGATTGTGGCCCATTGTAGTATCTCTTCTATTATAGGTGAGTTATTTCCTGGAGGAATATAACTACAGAGGATGTTGATAGCAGGATGGTTTCTTGGGGTAGGTTGATTGTGGCCCATTGTAGTATCTCTTCTGTTATAGGCGAGTTATTTCCTGGAGGAATATAACTACTGAGGATGTTGATAGCAGGATGGTTTCTTGGGTAGTTTGATTATGGCCCATTGTAGTATCTTTTCTATTATAGGTGAGTTATTTCCTGGTGGAATATAACTACAGAGGATGTTGATAGCAGGATGGTTTCTTGGTGTAGGTTGATTGTGGCCCATTGTAGTATCTCTCCTGTTATAGGGGAGTTATTTCCTGGATGAATATAACTACAGAGGATGTTGATATCAGGATGGTTTCTTGGGGTAGGTTGATTGTGGCCCATTGTAGTATTTCTTCTATTATAGGTGAGTTATTTCCTGGAGGAATATAACTACAGAGGATGTTGATAACAGGATGGTTTCTTGTGGTAGGTTGATTGTGGCCCATTGTAGTATCTCTTCTATTATAGGTGAGTTATTTCCTGGAGGAATATAACTACAGAGGATGTTGATAGCAGGATGATTTCTTGGGTAGTTTGATTGTGGCCCATTGTAGCATCTCTTCTATTATAGGTGAGTTATTTCCTGGAGGAATATAACTACAGAGGATGTTGATAGCAGGATGGTTTCTTGGGGTAGGTTGATTGTGGCCCATTGTAGTATCTCTTCTATTATAGGTGAGTTATTTCCTGGAGGAATATAACTGCAGAGGATGTTGATAGCAGGATGGTTTCTCGAGGTAGGTTGATTGTGGCCTATTGTTGTATCCCTTCTATTATAGGTGAGTTATTTCCTGGATGAATATAACTACAGAGGATGTTGATAGCAGTATGGTTTCTTATGGTAGGTTGATTGCGGCCCATTATAGTATCTCTCCTGTTATAGGTGAGTTACTTCCTGGATGAATATAACTACGGAGGATGTTGATTCTCTTTCTGTTTTTAAGGCACGTAATGGAGCCTAATGTCTCTGCATTCTGGAATTTTGGGAAGTGGGCTTTTTAGTGGTTGGAGGTTGAGTGTATTACTAAGTAAGATTGCAACTCCATCTCCCTTTTTGGTACCTCTGTCTTGCCTTAGGATGTTATAGCCTGGGGGAAGAATTTCTTCATTTTGTGTGGCAGGTTTTAGCTAGGTGTCTGCAACGGTTAGTATGTTTGGGGAGTAGTGGGATATGAATGTGTGAAAGTCATGTAGTTTGTTGGATATGCTATGTGTGTTTATAATGATAATAAAAAGGTCTGACTTGTGTTTCTGGGATAGGATTGGGTTGCTTGGACCTGGGTTGGGGTGCATGTCCCCTGAGATTAGTAGCCAATTTCTTAGGAATATTGTGAGTTTTATGGCATAGGCTATATCTATGTGTTTTTTGGGTACTGTTAGCCTTTTGTGAGGTAGTGTGGTTGCTGTTTTGTGTATGTATTGTAATGAGTTGTTAAATAGTGTGGAGCGTATTACTATATTTGTGTGAGGTTGTGTGTGTGTGGGTGTGTGTTATGTGGTAGATAGTGTTTGTTGGTATGTTAGAGTGTATGGATGTGGTGTAAGCTAGAGTGGTGAGAGTTAGTAGTAGTAGTCCTAGTATGCCTTGCATGGTGTGGGTGGGGTGTACAGATGAGGTTGTTGTGATGTGGAAGTGGGAGTGGATCTGATGACTGAGGGATGGTAATAGATTGATGTGGAGGGGTGGGGATATATGGGCTATAAGTGTAGGAGTGCTGGGGGCGAGTGGAATTAGGGGGCAGGTAGGGGAGTAGAGTGAGCCCAAAGGGCAAACACGGTGGGCTAGTGCAAGAGAACCTAAAGCTGCAGAAACCTATTAGTAACAGCAAGAGACTGACTGAGCAAGAAGGTAGCTTAGCCCAAAGATAAGGGAAGGTAAGATGCAATAATTAACCTGTGGTTCGCTTCCCTAGGAGGGAGTGGGAAGTTAGAACTATAGAATGGGGAGTATGCTTTAACTAAAAATTCCACCCAGCTATGGTAAGAAGGGTGGATTATTAGAGTATGTTCCTACTGAGTGGCCAACTTCATTAAAGCTCTCCAAGTTAGAAGCTGAATGGAGTTCAAAGCTGCTGTGCTCACCTCACAATGATGGTCACAAAGTAAGACAAAATTGTTAAAAACAAATTCAATGACATTCACCTAATAATTACTTCTACTGGAAGGCTTGTGTTTACAAGTTGAGATTTCCCAGGTCTGATTTGTGCTTTGGCTGGAAATTGCTTCAGAACCAAAGACGGTGGTGGTGTAGGTGGTGGGGCGCAATCCCGAGGCTTGTGGATGGCCCGAGCAAACTAATAATTACTTCTACTGGAAGGCTTGTGTTTATCAGTTGAGATTTCCCAGGGCTGATTTGAGCTTTAGCTGGAAATTGCTTCAGAACAGAAGGTGGTGGTGGTGGTGGGGGGCACAATCCCGAGGCTTGTGGATGGCCCAAGCAAAAGTGAGCACAGACAGCAGACTAAGGGAAACTCCTTCAGGCTGGGACTAAACTAGTTCAACGACAGCCCACAACTACCACTACCAACTGCCCCAAACCTGTAGTCAGACCCAAAACAACCTTCCAATTTCAACCCATCCCCACCAACTATGTAAAAAGATTACTAACCAAACTTAAACCTGCTACCCTAGTAGCTGATGGGATACCTGCAAAATACCTTCAGTTGGCAGCTAATGAACTCGCCTTCCCAATCTCTATCCTTCTTAGTAGATCTATATCCGAAAATACCAATCTGGAAAACCTTCTACATCATCCCTTTCCACAAAGGTGGTACATCCACTGACCTCACCAACTATCGCCCAACAGCCATCCTGTCCCTACTAGCAAAAATACTTGAAAAATGCATACACTACCAGCTTATGCCATACCTACTCAATAACCAACTTCTCTCTCCCACCCAGCATGGATTCCGCCCCACCCACTGTACTACCACAGCCCTACCCTCTTTCTCAAACCTCATCAACCAAAACAGACACGTAGACAAGCTAACATCTGCCATATTCTTGGACCTGTCAAAATCCTTCGATATGGTCAACCATCCTAAACTACTCCCCTCCCTTACTGATCTTGGCCTTAGTCATCATGCACTAGCCTGGTTCCAGAACTATCTACATGGAAGACAACAAGAAGTCCGATGGGACAGCAACATATCCTCACTGCTACCCATCACTACAGGAGTCCCATAAGGGTACATTCTATGACCCCTTCTATTCTCCATTTTCACTAATAATCTCCACAGCAACTGCCAAGTTGCAACTATTATACAATATGCTGATGACTCAGTGCTAGTCTGCTCAGCCAATGATCCTCAGGAACCCCTCTCTGTCACCCAAAAAGCCTTCCATCTACAGAACCCTGGTTTCTTAACAAAAAACTATTACTAAATCCCCAAAAGCCTAAACTGTGGCTATTCAAACCAAACAAATCCTCCACAATGGCCAACCCATTTAATATTGTGTCCAGAGATAGGACTGTCATCTCTCCAGACAATCATACTAAACTGATAGATCTGACCATTGACAACAACCTCACATTTGATCTACATATAAATCAAACCATTAAAAAGATACACAAAAACCTGGGCAGTTTTTATAAAAATAAACCATTTCTAACCCAACCTGCCAGGATAACCATAGCTCAAACTCACCTTCTCTCCACATTATTCTATGCGCAGCTATCTTCACCAACCTACCCAAAACTGAATTTGCCAAGCTCAACATCTGCTACAATCAAATTGCCAAATTTGCTATTGGTGCCCCCTGCCGAGCCCACCATTGTCACTCACTAAATCAACTTAATTGGCTTGAATTCCCTAATCTCCTATCATTCCATTAGCTTTCTTTTGCCCATAAAATCGTACTCCTTCCAGATAAAACCCCAGCACTGTCCAATCTACTAAATCTACAAAGTAATCCCAGACAACCTCACTCTTGTGATTAAAGACTAATCAAGGTAACCCAAATCAATAACACAGCAGGTGACTCCCTTTTCCCTAACTACATAGGCAAAATTTGGAACTCCTTACCTTCTGCTGTTACCTCAGCTGACTCAAAGGTTACATTTAATAAAACTACTCAAAGAACACCTAAAATTCACATGGTTATGCTCCTGCTCCCCACCAGGTTGACCTCTCCAACCACACTCACCCTCTTCCCCATTCCCTTTCTCCTTGTTGCAACTATACCTATAATGAGGAACTGTAACTCCTATGTACGGTGTTTCACCTGCTAATATCCACTTCAACAGACCGCAAGTGTATACATTCAACTTGGAACACAACTTCTAGACACAACAATTAACCCTAACATCTCACCCTGACCTCCTCTTACTTATGTTTTGTTTCATGCAATGCTATAACTGGAAAAATCAGTACATTCTACTTAACTATTATATTTTTAAACTTCATAACTATGTAACCTTGTTAAAGCTTATGTTTACCAATGAATATTTGCATGTAATTTATAAATCTCATACTTGCTTGCTATTTGATCTGTGGAGCTTTTCTCCCTGCGCCTCCCCTGAAAATGGACATGTATCCAGTTGTACTCTCCCTGTCAACAAATGGCAAATAAATAAAATAATTAAATACCTTGCAGCACTAGCAAAGGGGCAGCATCTGGTCCACAATTATAGCCTATGAAACAGAAAAATAATAGTAAAAATGATAAATGAGGTGTCACAGCCAGGTTATGTAGGGCAGTTCATGGAATGGGCATGTTATGTGTCAGACAGCACCATAACCACATAGTGGGGCACAGTCACCAAAATGTAAGCAGTTTGGGGAGAACACAGTGACAGGTAACTGTAAGTAGCAGCTGAATGTGGCTACATCACACACCTGCACATACACTAGTTAATTCTGTGAGCTACAGTCACATGAGGGTCAGTCCTAGAATCATATCAGCACTGCATCTCTCCATGGCTATTCCCTAGGATTAGTTTGGGCATGTGCGATTCACATGTGCGAAGTTATGCATAATAAAGAGGTCAGAATGTTGAAGTGCATATATTGAAATGATTTCATTCTCACTTTTGACCTTATTTTTGCAGTTAACTACTGCAAAACATGTAATATAAAGTTTTTGCAGGGGGGCAGGCCTCCCTGCTCCCCATATATGGGGGCGCTGTGTCCCTCACACCCCCTGCAAATTATATATTCCAAGTCAGAGATAACACTACATGGGGAAAAGGGTAATTTCCCAATCCCCACTGTAGCATGATCTATAGTCATAATGTCTATCACATATGTGCGAATGCACAGTGGCATTTGCTACACTGAACACTCACAGTATTGCAGGTCGACGATACGAGAATCAACCAAATGAGGTTCGAAATTCCCATTTTTGTGAAATGTTCACTTGTCATTGTCATAGTAAACTGTATATATCTATAGATCTATATCTCTCTATATCTGTATCTATAGCTAAATATATATTTGTTATTTAACATATCTTATTTGCAAATATGTTTTATTAATTTCTTATGTGATCCTCTTCACCCGGACTGTGTCTGGATATAGTCCATTGAGATCAGTAAACAAACAGAAATAAGTGTATAGATGTTACAGGACATCTGCCATGCATTCGTGAAGCTGTGCCTAGCTTGTACCTCTGCAGGTGTTTCTGTAAGGATTGATGTAGCTGACCCCCACTGTGCTGATGCAGACAGTGCCCCTGTGTCATCAGACTGTACCCCTTGCATGCTACCATCATTCTTGAGCTGCCCCCGCGACCTCAGCCTTATGCTGTCTTGTTTTGCTGGATCCTCTACTAGTGGAACATGTGAAAGCATAAACATGCATAATACCATTGTGAGCACACACACACACACACACACACACACACACACACACACACACACACACATGCACGCACATGCATGCACATGCACATGCAGACACATGCACACCCACGCACACGCACACACACACACACACACACACACACACACACACACACACACACACACACACACACATGCACACGCACATGCACATGCACACGAACACACCCCACAAACAGACACACATGACTTTATACACCGCCCATAGTATGCATTGCGCTACATGAGAAAATACCACTATAACATATTTACTTTTTTAAATGCCTTTGTTGTATTATCATATGTGACACAGGCAACCTTACATTTATGTAAAATTAATCAAACCATATTAACAAGTTCACCTTTACAAACATTGTACATCACCTATATTATTCTATACCATATAACCAAGGCAACATTACATAAATTGTTCAATTACTGCTTTCTCTTAAATCTTATTCCTCCTCCTCCAAAACATTTTTTTCTGAATGTATTGTTTCCACACTTTCCTTTTTTTGTATGTAATTTGCTCCTACCCTTTTCTAAAAATCTCACTTTCTGTTCTTTTATCTCTGTTGCAATATTCACTACTTCAAGTATAGTTGTCTTAGACTTTGATTTCCATTTTCTAGTAGTTGCTTTTTGGCAGTCACTAGATTTAAACTTAACAAGGATTTATTATGTTCAGGCAATTCAGATCATCTCTGCCAGCTCAAAAAAATTATTTCCTTTGTTACATTCATTTGTTTGCTCAATATTCCTGACAGAGAACTCTGTAGGGAATTTTTAAAGTCTGCTAACTCATTATACTCCAAGAAAACATGCTCCCAGGTAACTTTTTCTTACTTATTACACCTCCAGCATTTGCCATCTACATGAGGAAAAGTTCTTAGGAGTCTACTTGGGGTATAAAATTATATGTCCAAACACTTCCCTGCAAAAATCCTAAATTTGCTAGATCTCTTTGCATATTTGAGAGCCATACATGTGTCATCCCTTGTTTTCTTTGTGAATTGCTTATCTATCTCTGTTCTGACCTTCTCTGAATGAATTTTATAGTTATTGTGCAATTTTACATGCATTTCTAATAATCACTTTTTATCAGCAGTTTCTGTTCTAGAGTCAGTTAAAAACTCAACCAGTGCAGGTGTTTCATTTAGGATTCCCACATCCCTTTCTCTTTGTCTATACTCTATCAATCCCTGATAAGGAAGGTAGTTGTTAGCCTGCAATCCAAATGTCTTCTTGGCCTCTTTACACTCTATTACCATTCATTCTCTAATGATTTGTTCTCAATACCTTAGTTCATTTGTCAGCTTCCCCCAATAAATTCCAGACACCTCTTACTTGTTCTCTGTACCCCTGATTGCAGTCATCTCTATCAGCAGGATCTCTTTTCTCCACTCCCATGTTGGCTTGCTTCTTAGTATACTTTCTGCTACTTTATGAGTATTATATTCTGTATAGCTGTTGTTATTCTCTTTAAGGATCTGCATCCAAAATCCCACTCTTTCCTTATTTCTTGAATTACTCTCCTGCTTCATAATCATCCTTTTCCACTTTAAATTGTAGCTTTCTGCTTGTGTTATGTATAAGAGCCTTAACTGTGTAGCTTTAAAATGTCCTTCAAATCAGGTAATGCTAAACCTCTTTGTTCAATTGGGAGGATCAAGTTATCCTACTTGCGTCTTGACCTCTTCCCCTCCCATGATAAAATCCTTTAACTCTTTATTAATTTCTATCCACAACTTCTCTGGTTGATAAAATATGACTGACCTGTGTATAAAACTAAAGGGGCTAAAACCTTTTTACTGCTTGTATATTGCTATCCATATCCATAAGCAAGAGCTTCCAGTTTCTCAGTTTTTGTATTATCTTTTGTTTAGTCTCTTCCCACATATCTTTAGCTGCCATAACATAATCCTTTTTAATCCATACTCCTAAATACTTATTTTTATCATGTCCCCATAATATGGGTATTGCTGAACCAATTTATGTGCGAGTACCATATTTTATAGCCTTTGTTTTATCTTCTTTAATTTTATATCCCAAAAAATGGAAGGGTCTTAGAATGTTCCATAGCATTGAAAAGCCCTTTTCTGGATCCATCCATCCATCCACAACCCCTTTTTCCATTTTACACATGGGGGAGTCAGGGTGTCACTTCAAGAATGATAATCAACCAGAGTCAAGGCTCACACCGCTGAGTGGCTATCCCTGCTGTCATTGTTCTTCTACACCACACACTTGCACTCACAGTCATGCCAATGGCCAATTTAGAGTACCCACCCCAATTCAGTACATAATGCACATTAGCTTGCTTGTGTTTACAGTTATTCAAAATTTCCAACATAGTGTAATTATGTGAAACCATAAATCAGTTTTGAAGAATTAAAATCCATGTTTGCCAGATGAAGATAAACGCATTAACTGTTAAACTAAGAGCTCTCAATTCCATTTTTCCAACTTCCTGTAAAAGTCCTATATATTTTACAAAGATAACATCTGTAAATAAAGTCAACTTTGTTTTGAAAACCATACCAATTATATCCTTGAATTTCTAAGTCCCTTATTTTCTTTACCAATGTTTCTAAATATAATCCAAATAACAAAGGAGAAGGAGAATACCACAGCCTGGTTCCTCTGTTCAGACACAACTTATCAGAGAGGAGTCCTCCCCTTTGATTTTTGTCTCCAGTCTTTAATATATCCCTCTAATTAACCTTATTATTGTATCAGGAAATGTAAATGCTTCTATTGCCCTAATCATAAAATCACAACTTTGTTAAATGCTTTTCCTGCATCAAGACCCATCAACAACTGCAGTATTTTCTTATATTCTGCTTCCCTATGGATCATCATTGTTCTATTAATGCTGTCAAATGTTTGCCTACTCTCCACAAAACCACATTTGTCCATATCTATCAATTGTGGTAAAATGTTTGCCACTCTTTTAGCCATTATAAATATAAACACTTTATAATCATGGTTTAAACATGAAATGGCCCTAAATGAAACTGGATCTGATGGGTCTTTACAATCTTTAGCTATTTTAGCCGCTACCACAGCTTTTTTTCAGGATGTTGGTGCTGCCACTCCTTTTACACAGCTTTTTAATAAAATCTTCGCTATTTTTATCACTTTCTTCCCTCCTAGCTTCCAAACTTCCACCAAAATACCAGCTATTTCTGAAGAATTTCCTGCAGATTGGTTATGCACCACCATTTCTATCTCATCTCATCCTAGTTTAACTAATTGTTGAGCCTCATCTACCTCTAGCCCTGGCATATTTAAGCCTTCCATAAATATTTCCATTTGTGCTTTTTCATGATGTTCCCACTTCTCTGCTTTACACAAAGTTTCATAAAATTTCCAAAATATCTAATACCTCTATAGGATCTCTGGTTATTTTCCTTTTTATGGGCTCCCACCCCTTTCTACTTTCTGTCATTGTGCCAGAACTTTTTGTATTCTGGACTCGTTATCACAAACAGTTGCTTAATAGCAATCTTTCTGAACTCATACATATTATGGAGGTACTCCTTTATTTTCTCTTTAGCATGCTGCAGTTCTGCCTCTTTTTATTCTGTGAGATTCCTGTTATTTTGTAATAGTTTAACCTTTGACAGCACCGTAAGATAAGTCTTGTTAACTTCTTGACCAGATATCTTTTTGTTTTATTTCTAGCCCATTTTTAAACTTCACTTTCATTTTATCCCACTCGGTAGTTATAACTTCTGGAGTACTTTCTATCTTCCTTAATAACTCCTAAATAACTTCCAATACCCATTCCTTAAATTCCTCTCTTTGTAATAGGTAGGTAGGGAAGCACCAGTGTCTCATTTTTACTTCATTATCCTGCATTTTTATCACACTAATTATTGGCATATGGCCTGAAATAGTTATTGGATGTGTGTCAAAGTTCTCAATTAAATGTACATACTCTTGTGAAATTTAATATCTGTCTAATCTATCCTAGTTATTGTACCATGGGGAATAATATGTATATTCTCACAGAGTTCCTACTACTGAATTCATGTCTTTCGTACCAAGTATTTTCATAAATTCACTACAGAAAATGTTGACAGATGCATCTTGACATGCAGGTTGCTGCAGTTGCAAACAAGAAGCACCTGCATGGGTTCATCTGCAGGTGGACCTTGATTGGTCCTTCTCTTTGAACATGCAATGGTGTGTGTTATAGTGCAATACAATGGACATTACTAACATTACTAACCTCATGCCTCCCCTAATGGCATGTGCATACTTAGTGCCAACTCTCACATCCCAGGCTGGCCAAGTATGACAGGTTGCTCCACCTATCTAGTGAGTGACAGCAACAAGTCCTTGTCCTTACTTTGCCACTTTTGGGTTGGTGTCCAGCTCCTGTGATGGGCCTGCCTGTCACAGTACCGTGTACGTTTTCATTTGTATGGAGTATCATATCAGTGACCCTTCATTGCAGCTGATGTAGAGACCTATTATGGCCACCCGCAGCTTTCATTCTACACATTGGTGCATGTTTATCTGCAACATCTTTGCCCAGGATGTACATGCCATGTGTGTGTGTTGAGGGCTTGGAGTAGCACTTCATTCTCCTAGCTACTGAATTTTTCAAATCTTTCCTCCCTCAGGTGAACGTGTCAGTACTTTTACACTTGAGGGTAAAATATGCAGTGGCATGCAAGTGAGTATACCCATGATCTCCCATTTATACAGCTGAATAATGAATGTAGTTAGTGCTATAGCACTCCCCATTTATGTACTTTACCCATGTGTCAACGGGTCCACTACATAATTTCGAAAGTTCAAAATCCTGAGCATCAGAATGCCAAAGCTCAGATACTCGATATTTTGAAATCTCGAAAAAAAAAAAAACACACACAAAACAGTCCAAACTCACGTTTTTGCAGGGGGGCAAACCCCCCTGCACCCCCATGTGGAGGGCTGCGCCCCTCATATCCTCCTGGCTACTTAAATTTACCAACTATGAGATCACACTACAATGTAAAGAACAGAAAAGCTCCCATTCTGCATTGTATGGTGATGTCCATTATACACTTTCAAGATTTCAAAATCTTGAGCATCTGAGCTTTGGGATTCTGATGCTTGGGATTTTGAACTTTCAAAATTATGTAGTGGACCCATGTCAACATATGGCCCTGGATTCCCACATGCCTTGGAGCATGGTAATCTCCACAGATTTCTATGTTTACAATTTGTAACCCTTCCAACAACTGACAGATGATATTATACTGCTCCTGTGATAAGGGGTCCTGACAGATGATACTATACTCCTCCTGTGATAAGGGGTACTGACAGATGATACTATACTCCTCCTGTGATAAGGGGTACTGACAGATAACACTATACTCCTCCTGTGATAAGGAATACTGACAGATGATACTATACTCCTCCTGTGATAAAGGGTATTGACAGATGATACAATACTCCTCCTGTGATAAGGGGTCCCAGTTTTAGATATATAACAACATCTGCCTCTCTTTCCCTAACATCCGCCACAGAGTTTGTCATTGTGCAGGACACCTTACTTTAACTCTGTGAAAGTCCACATCAACAGAGGCTTTATTTAGCCTCCTATATTTCAAAGTTATATGGTGGTAAGTGACACATTGTATAAAATGATGCTGACATGTTATATCATGCTAAAAGACAGCAGTTAGTGAAACAGTTGTAGTACTGAAGACAGAGTCACTATCTGTGAGCTCATGCTGGTGTCTGCAATGCATTGCCTGTACATGTCATCATGACCCATGCATAACACAATGAATCAAAAGTCTGTGATCTATATGCTCATGCATAGGGCATGTTTGTTAATGTAGCACCGTGGTGCACTGCTAAACTGTGCAATCCATGATTCACAAATGTGCATCTGTGCACGAGTCTACTCATGTTGCTCCTCTTGTAGACCTACCAAGTGATCACAGCTGACACAGCTACTGCACAATGCAAGGCTATGTGGTGTGCTAAGAAAAGCAAGATTTTCTTGCTCTTCATGCACAGAGACTTCAAGTAGTATTTGAAGAAAATGACAACTGGTATGAACTGAGTCAGGTGTTGTGTGATGCCCCTGGGATGACCTATTCCGGGGATCAGTGTCTTCATTAATATGATAACATGAGTTGCTGGCACCCCAACTTGCCTTGAGAAAGTGAGACAGCGATGCACTGAAAGCATTAATATTTTGTGTATAATACCATTACCTTGTACTGTGTACAACGTTGTACATGAAGTCTTTGCAGGACATGCTTCATTCCGCAGCTGCTATACTATGTACAATGTTGTACATGAAGGCTTTGCAGGACATGCTTCATTCTGCAGCTACTGTACTATGTACAATGTTGTACATGAAGGCTTTGCAGGACATGCTTCATTCTGCAGCTGCTATACTATGTACAATGTTGTACATGAAGGATTTTCAGGATGTTTTATTCTGCAGCTGCGGAGGAGCATTAGCTGAACATGACTGGGTGCCACAGAAGATCGGAGCTCATCTCCCAGCAGTGAGGCATGTATGTTGTATATGCCTTCTACTGTACAAATGCAGTTATTTATCTGTGTCTTCTACTGCCCAAATGCAAATGGATTTTGGCATCTGTGACTTCATTTCTTCCCATTATCACTCTTCTGTAGGCCCAGTTGTGCAAGAGGAGGAAGACAGGTCATAGTCACCTTGGTCAGCACCAGCCACTTCCACTGGTGCTGGGTTGCCAGTATCTGCCAGGACTTTTGCTAGAGGTTACCTGGAGGGATTATGTATGCCCTTTGTGTATGCGTCTTGGGAGAGGTGAATACTTATCTCCCGAAGGTGGGCCAGAGAAGCTTTCAGTGGTCTCCTGGCATAAGTTGCAGATGCTGATTGCTGCAAGATGCTCTGGAACTGACTGTCCATTCTGGCAATGTGAAGCACCTTCTGGCATGACTGATGAAGATATGTGACTGGTAAGCTCCACCCATTAGGCCTTCTAAGGGAGGAACTGACCTGTAACACTGTCCATTCAGATGAGTGATGCACGGGTTTGTGGCTTGGCATTTAACCATGACAGGAACTCATCTTAGAACCTTCTTTGTGCATTCTATATCTTATGAGCATTTCCCATTCTTTGTTCATTTGTTGACCCTCACCATCATCAACTGTCTAACCTCTTTCTGTATGTGTCCTTCCATTGTTCTCCCCAGCCTTTGTGTGTATCACTCCTACTTGTCTGTCTTACTTCTCAGTATATCCCTTCACAGCTACCTCTCAGTCCCATCCTCATCCATTCTTCTTTAGTAAAACTTACAGAAACGTCTCTTTCATCTGAATGAATACCCTTCCTACCCCCCACCATTTCATATCTTATTGTTACCTTTCTGTGTTTGCCTCTGCTTGTTGTTCTCCTCTTTCCTACTTTCATGTCTACTCCATTTACTCCCAATGTATATGCTCAACAGGGTAGCTACTGTGCTGTATTGTTCATGTCCATATTGGTCTATCTGCTGGTTGCAATACTCAGCTGTGCTGCCCTTTTGTAGAGGCTAGGTGCTAGCCCACAGACGTACTCTAGTACAATACAAGAATGAGAGTGCAATGGCTCAGCTGTGCTAGCCTGTTTAGCTATGACATCCATCAGGTCATACACTTGTGCAGTGCTGCCCATGCCCTGCAGCAGGATGGGATGTCACTGTTTGTCCCATTAATGCTAGCCCTTTATTTTCATAAGTGGTCCTTTGCTTGGTCTGTAGGCTATCCATGTCTACTACACATCTAATTAGCTCAACAGTGCTTTGAGCAGCGATGCCTGCAAATAATAACACTGCACAGATATGCAGAACTTGTCTATGAATGCCAACCAATAATTATTTGTTTGTGTGTGTGTGTGTGTGTGTGTGTGTGTGTGTGTGTGTGTGTGTGTGTGTGTGTGTGTGTGTGTTTGCACGTCTGTGTGTATATGTATATAAGTGCACATGTACCTGTTTTTGCATGCGTGTGTGTGTGTGTGTGTGTGTGTGTGTGTGTGTGTGTGTGTGTCTCTCTCTCTGTGTGGCTATGTGTGTTGCATTTCAGATATTTTTTGTTACATAAAAATAAACTGTTTTTTACTCTTACACTGTTTATCAGTATTATACTCTGTCAACAGTAGCTTTAAAATACAAAATCATATCACAGCAAGCAAACTGACTTGTCTAGAAGCCAGTGACAAAGACTATAACTTTTTTTTTAATTATAAAAATATGTGCCTGAGGATTAATATGGGATGCACTTCAACTACAACTTGAAAGCTATTAACCTTGAAATTCCACAAGGCAGGTTTGTAAAGCTGTTTATGCCTAAAGGGTTTTTATTATGTGTGACACAAAAGACATGGAACTACACTATGAAACTGTTTTGAGGAGTAACCTTGATTCTTTTATCAGATTTTAGCTTTTGAAAATGACTTCTTATCACACATACAATAATCACACATTAATCCAGCTTCTTTTTCCAGTATATGTTTTTTTTATTTTTTATTTTTTACTCCCCAATGCATTTGATCATCAGGCACTTCTGATGCCTATCTTTGATAGTTGAGTGCCTGATGTCAATTGTTGCGTTTCATAAACGTAACACAAAGACACCAGTCTAGGGCTTTGCCATTAAGCAGTGTGGAGCCACAGTATGGTAATGTTGCAAATCAGTCAGTATTATAAGAGTAAGAGAAGGAATTTTATTCACTCGTAATGGTGGATCTTGGGGGCTGGGGGTGCAGTGGCATGTGTCTGCACCTTTAAAGTCTCAGATTGATGCCTAGAGTATGGACATTACCCCCCCAACCCATGAACATGTGCTTTAGAAGGCCAGGTTTACACTTCGGTTTTAAATTTCTGCATCTAGCAATGACTCTCTCTCACACACACACACACACACACACACACACACACACACACACACACACACACACACACACACACACACACACACACACACACACACTCTCTCTCACCGGTAGTACAGTTAAATTAACATTGTTTGAAACAATACATTTGAAGCTGCATCTAAAGTAAGAGCCATATGTTAATGTCACTAAACCAGAGATTTTAAGTATTAGTCCGCATATAAAGTGAAAATAATTTTTAATGCTATTGTAAATGAAAAACCACCTCATAAAGTTGTACAAATATTCTTATATAATCTCATCAATGTATTATTCTCATTTTAAATAGACATAATCATGCCCCCTTTGCTTATAGCAGCTTTCCTCTGCCATAATTTACTATTTCCATTGGCTCCCTAGATATTGTAGAAAAACGGACTGTTGCAATTATTTTAAGAATGTAGACTGCACTAGACTGTGCCAAACTATGTGTGGGAGTGTATATGCTCATGTTTAGGCTCATAATTGTTTAAGCTGATTAAAAGTCTATAGGTGAGTTTGAAAAAAAAAAAGCAAAGCACCTTCATGATTTCTTTTTGCATTGGCAGTCATCTTCCTTAACTGCGGCGACCTAAAATCAGGCAAATACATAAAATGGCACTATGTGAAAGCTGTAAGGCAGTCAGAGAGGGGTGCATGGCACAGGCATATGTTTCAGGGACATTCTGAGATAAAAGCCAGATGGCACATGCCTTACAGGTCTGTGGAGTGTAGTAATATCTGTACCATGTACACCTCTGACCACCTCTACTGTATTTACAAAATGGGCATTTTTACTTTTTATGTACATTAAACTATATATCGGCAATGCAAGAAGATTACATTTAGAGGCAATCCAGGGTATGGGTATGACTCCAGAATCTAAAATATGTAATAGTAATCAATAAGCCATCATAAAACAAAATGCCTCAGCATTTACAGATTTACACATAAATTAAATAATTTATGTAACAGAACTGCATATTTCACTGCATTTTGTCATAGAATAACTTCTCTACATGGGTTAGTATGATTTTGATATAGTGATAGATGCTTTTTCTACCGGGAAGCAGAGAGGGTAGAGTATTCATTTCTCTGTAGTTCTCCCAGCCCCACCCCATTCCAATATATCTAATACAAATATTTATTTTTTTGTTTAGGTTGAGACTAGCTTTTCTTTTTTCATTCCCTGACAGTTTTGATCTTGGCAGCAGTTGAGTTGATGCATGCCAAAACAGAATAGTAATCACATAATCCCTGCAACAGTCTCTGCGGCTCAATAGGCAGGTGGAAACACTGTCCTGGTGGAGAAGGCAGCAGCAGCTGCAGATAGGGACCAGTAAAGTAGGAGACATGACTCAGCACTGCAGATCAGGGCCAGTAAAGTAGGAAACATGACTCAGCACTGCAGATGAGAACCAGTAAAGTAGAAGACATGACTCAGCACTGCAGATCAGGACCAGTAAAGTAGGAGACATGACTCAGCACTGAAGCTCGGGACCAGTAAAGCAGGAGACATGACTCAGCACAGGAGATCAGGACCAGTAAAGTAGAAGACATGACTCAGCACTGCAGATCAGGACCAGTAAAGTAGGAAACATGACTCAGCACTGCAGATCTGGACCAGTAAAGTAGGAGACATGACTCAGCACTGCAGCTTGGGACCAGTAAAGCAGGAGACATGACTCAGCACAGGAGATCAGGACCAGTAAAGTAGGAAACATGACTCAGCACAGGAGATCAGGACCAGTAAAGTAGAAGACATGACTCAGCACTGCAGATCAGGACCAGTAAAGTAGGAGACATGACTCAGCACTGCAGATCAGGACCAGTAAAGTAGGAGACATGACTCAGCACTGCAGATCTGGACCAGTAAAGTATGAGACATGACTCAGCACAGGAGATTAAGACCAGTAAAGTAGGAGACATGACTCAGCACTGCAGATCAGGACCAGTAAAGTAGGAGACGTGACTCAGCACTACATCTTGGGACCAGTAAAGCAGGAGACATGACTCAGCACAGGAAATCAGGACAAGTAAAGTAGGAGACATGACTCAGCACAGGAGATCAGGACCAGAAAGTAGGAGACATGACTCAGCACTGCAGATCTGGACCAGTAAAGTAGAAGACATGACTCAGCACTGAAGATCAGGACCAGTAAAGTAGGAGACATGACTCAGCACTGAAGCTCGGGACCAGTAAAGCAGGAGACATGACTCAGCCCAGGAGATCAGGACCAGTAAAGTAGGAAACATGACTCAGCACTGCAGATCAGGACCAGTAAATTAGAAGACATGACTCAGCACAGGAGATCAGGACCAGTAAAGTAGGAGACATGACACAGCACTGCAGATCAGGACCAGTAAAGTAGGAGACATGCCTCAGCACTGCAGATCTAGACCAGTAAAGAAGGAGACATGACTCAGCACAGGAGATCAGGACCAGTAAAGCAGGAGACATGACTCAGCACAGGAGATCAGGACCAGTAAAGTAGAAGACATGACTCAGCACTGCAGATCAGGACCAGTAAAGTAGGAGACATGACTCAGCACTGAAGCTTGGGACTAGTAAAGCAGGAGACATGACACAGCACAGGAGATCAGGACCAGTAAAGTAGAAGACATGACTCAGCACTGCAGATAATGACGAGTAAAGTAGGAGACATGACTCAGCACAGGAGATTAGGACCAGTAAAGTAGGAGACATGCCTCAGCACTGCAGATGTGGACCAGTAGAGTAGGAGACATGACTCAGCACTGCAGATCAGGACCAGTAAAGTAGAATACATAATTCAGCACTGCAGCTTGGGACCAGTAAAGCAGGAGACATGACTCAGCACAGGAGATCAGGACCACTAAAGTAGAAGACATGACTCAGCACCGCAGATCAGGACCAGTAAAGTATGAGACATGACTCAGCACTGAAGCTCGGGACCAGTAAAGCAGGAGACATGACTCAGCCCAGGAGATCAGGACCAGTAAAGTAGGAAACATGACTCAGCACTGCAGATCAGGACCATTAATGTAGAAGACATGACTCAGCACTGCAGATCTGGACAAGTAAAGTAGGAGACATGACTCAGCACAGGAGATTAGGACCATTAAAGTAGGAGATATAACTCAGCACTGCAGATCAGGACCAGTGAAGTAGGAGACATGACTCAGCACTGCAGCTTGGGACCAGTAAAGCAGGAGACATGACTCAGCCCAGGAGATCAGGACCAGTAAAGTAGGAAACATGACTCAGCACTGCAGATCAGGACCAGTAAAGTAGGAGACATGACTCAGCACTGCAGATCTGGACCAGTAAAGTAGGAGACATGACTCAGCACAGGAGATTAGGACCAGTAAAGTAGGAGACATGACTCAGCACTGCAGATCAGGACCAGTGAAGTAGGAGACATGACTCAGCACTGCAGCTTGGGACGAGTAAAGCAGGAGACATGACTCAGCACAGGAGATCAAGACCAGTAAAGTAGGAGACATGACTCAGCACAGGAGATCAGGACCAGTAAAGTAGGAGACATGACTCAGCACTGCAGCTTGGGACCAGTAAAGCAGGAGACATGACTCAGCACAGGAGATCAGGACCAGTAAAGTAGAAGACATGACTCAGCACTGCAGATCAGGACCAGTAAAGTAGGAGACATGATTCAGCACTGAAGCTCGGGACCAGTAAAGCAGGAGACATGACTCAGCCCAGGAGATCAGGGCCAGTAAAGTAGGAAACATGACTCAGCACTGCAGATCAGGACCAGTAATATAGAAGACATGACTCAGCACTGCAGATCAGGACCAGTAAAGTAGGAGACATGACTTAGCACTGCAGATCTGGACCAGTAAAATAGGAGACATGACTCAGCACAGGAGATTAATTAGGACCAATAAAGTAGCGGACATGACTCAGCACTGCAGATCAGGACCAGTAAAGTAGGAGACATGACTCGGCACTGCAGCTTGGGACCAGTAAAGCAGGAGACATGACTCAGCACAGGAGATCAGGACCAGTAAAGTAGGAGACATGACTCAGCACAGGAGATCAGGACCAGTAAAGTAGGAGACATGACTCAGCACAGGAGATTAGGACCAGTAAAGTAGGAGACATGACTCAGCACTGCAGATCAGGACCAGTAAAGTAGGAGACGTGACTCAGCACTACATCTTGGGACCAGTAAAGCAGGAGACATGACTCAGCACAGGAAATCAGGACAAGTAAAGTAGGAGACATGACTCAGCACAGGAGATCAGGACCAGAAAGTAGGAGACATGACTCAGCACTGCAGATCTGGACCAATAAAGTAGAAGACATGACTCAGCACTGCAGATCAGGACCAGTAAAGTAGGAGACATGACTCAGCACTGAAGCTCGGGACCAGTAAAGCAGGAGACATGACTCAGCCCAGGAGATCAGGACCAGTAAAGTAGGAAACATGACTCAGCACTGCAGATCAGGACCAGTAAATTAAAAGACATGACTCAGCACAGGAGATCAGGACCAGTAAAGTAGGAGACATGACACAGCACTGCAGATCAGGACCAGTAAAGTAGGAGACATGACTCAGCACTGCAGATCTAGACGAGTAAAGAAGGAGACATGACTCAGCACAGGAGATCAGGACCAGTAAAGCAGGAGACATGACTCGGCACTGAAGCTCGGGACTAGTAAAGCAGGAGACATGACACAGCACAGGAGATCAGGACCAGTAAAGTAGAAGACATGACTCAGCACTGCAGATAATGACGAGTAAAGTAGAAAACATGACTCAGCACTGCAGATCTGGACCAGTAAAGTAGGAAACATGGCTCAGCACAGGAGATCAGGACCAGTAAAGTAGGAGACATGACTCAGCACTGTAGATCTGGACCAGTAAAGTAGGAGACATGACTCAGCACTGCAGATCAGGACCAGTAAAGTAGGAGACATGACTCAGCACTGCAGATCTGGACCAGTAAAGTAGGAGACATGACTCAGCACAGGAGATTAGGACCAGTAAAGTAGGAGATATGCCTCAGCACTGCAGATGTGGACCAGTAGAGTAGGAGACATGACCCAGCACTGCAGATCAGGACCAGTAAAGTAGAATACATAATTCAGCACTGCAGCTTGGGACCAGTAAAGCAGGAGACATGACTCAGCACAGGAGATCAGGACCACTAAAGTAGAAGACATGACTCAGCACCGCATATCAGGACCAGTAAAGTATGAGACATGACTCAGCACTGAAGCTCGGGACCAGTAAAGCAGGAGACATGACTAAGCCCAGGAGATCAGGACCAGTAAAGTAGGAAACATGACTCAGCACAGGAGATCAGGACCACTAAAGTAGAAGACATGACTCAGCACCGCAGATCAGGACCAGTAAAGTATGAGACATGACTCAGCACTGAAGCTCGGGACCAGTAAAGCAGGAGACATGACTAAGCCCAGGAGATCAGGACCAGTAAAGTAGGAAACATGACTCAGCACTGCAGATCAGGACCAGTAATGTAGAAGACATGACTCAGCACTGCAGATCAGGACCAGTAAAGTAGGAGACATGACTCAGCACTGCAGATCTGGACCAGTAAAGTAGGAGACATGACTCAGCACAGGAGATTAGGACCAGTAAAGTAGGAGACATGACTCAGCACTGCAGATCAGGACCAGTGAAGTAGGAGACATGACTCAGCACTGCAGCTTGGGACCAGTAAAGCAGGAGACATGACTCAGCACAGGAGATCAGGACCAGTAAAGTAGAAGACATGACTCAGCACTGCAGATCAGGACCAGTAAAGTAGGAGACATGATTCAGCACTGAATCTTGGGACCAGTAAAGCAGGAGACATGACTCAGCACAGGAGATCAGGACCAGTAAAGTAGGAGACATGACTCAGCACTGCAGATCAAGACCAGTAAAGTAGGAGACATGACTCAGCACTGCAGCTTGGGACCAGTAAAGTAGGAGACATGACTCAGCACAGGAGATCAGGACCAGTAAAGTAGGAGACATGACTCAGCACAGGAGATCAGGACCAGTAAAGTAGAAGACATGACTCATCACTGAAGCACGGGACCAGTAAAGCAGGAGACATGACTCAGCCCAGGAGATCAGGGCCAGTAAAGTAGGAAACATGACTCAGCACTGCAGATCAGGACCAGTAATGTAGAAGACATGACTCAGCACTGCAGATCAGGACCAGTAAAGTAGGAGACATGACTCAGCACTGCAGAACGGGACCAGTAAAGTAGAAGACATGACTCATCACTGAAGCTCGGGACCAGTAAAGCAGGAGACATGACTAAGCCCAGGAGATCAGGACCAGTAAAGTAGGAAACATGACTCAGCACTGCAGATCAGGACCAGTAGTGTAGAAGACATGACTCAGCACTGCAGATCAGGACCAGTAAAGTAGGAGACATGACTCAGCACTGCAGATCTGGACCAGTAAAGTAGGAGACATGACTCAGCACAGGAGATTAGGACCAGTAAAGTAGGAGACATGACTCAGCACTGCAGATCAGGACCAGTAAAGTAGGAGACATGACTCAGCACTGCAGATCTGGACCAGTAAAGCAGGAGACATGACTCAGCACAGGAGATCAGGACCAGTAAAGTAGAAGACATGACTCAGCACTGCAGATCAGGACCAGTAAAGTAGGAGACATGATTCAGCACTGAATCTCGGGACCAGTAAAGCAGGAGACATGACTCAGCCCAGGAGATCAGGGCCAGTAAAGTAGGAAACATGACTCAGCACTGCAGATCAGGACCAGTAATGTAGAAGACATGACTCAGCACTGCAGATCTGGATCAGTAAAGTAGGAGACATGACTCAGCACAGGAGATTAGGACCAGTAAAGTAGGAGACATGACTCAGCACTGCAGATCAGGACCAGTAAAGTAGGAGACATGACTCAGCACTGCAGCTTGGGACCAGTAAAGTAGGAGACATGACTCAGCACAGGAGATCAGGACCAGTAAAGTAGGAGACATGACTCAGCACAGGAGATCAGGACCAGTAAAGTAGAAGACATGACTCATCACTGAAGCTCGGGACCAGTAAAGCAGGAGACATGACTCAGCCCAGGAGATCAGGGCCAGTAAAGTAGGAAACATGACTCAGCACTGCAGATCAGGACCAGTAATGTAGAAGACATGACTCAGCACTGCAGATCAGGACCAGTAAAGTAGGAGACATGACTCAGCACTGCAGAACGGGACAAGTAAAGTAGGAGACATGACTCAGCATGTGGGAGCTGCGAATGACACCTAATTAGAGAAAATGATTTACAACACTTTGGCAGTTTATGTTGATAAAATAGATGGCAGAACAACTAAGGTTAAGCAAACACTAAATATTCAGTCAGATCATCTCTCTCTGCAGTAAGATATGGAACTTTGTGAGACCAGGCAGAGACTTGTGGCTGAGCAGTTGTGGTAAGAAATAATGGAGAATAGAATTGTAGAAATGGAAGACAGGCCATGGAAAACTACATGTTACTGGAGTTCTTGAACCTTTAGAAAGAAAGGCCTGTACGGCCTTTATGTCATTAAAGTTTGCTCAGTGGATTGGTATACCTAATTTATTTATTTATTTCACATTTGTTAACCGGTTTGGTCCAACTGAGCACATTGCTCATTTTCAGTGGAGACCCGAGGAGAAAAGCTCCAATAAAAAAGTAATTATTTACATATTAACACAGACTAAAGTATTAATAGCATAGCATACAGTATACAAAAATACAGTAGTTGATAGCATATACAGAGATGACAGAGAAATATTTAGGAATACGTGTAGTTTGGGAACTAGTACAAGGAGGAATATGCAATTACCAGTCAGGAATTTTAGAGGTTAGGTAAATTTGGCAGAGAAAGAAGAATTAAAGAGCAACAGAGTGGTCAGGTAGGATCCAGGCAGGGGCAGATCCAATTTTTCTGGAAGAATAGTTGCAGTTCTTTTTTGAAGCTTATTGCTTGAGTGATGTTTCGCAGGTTAGAGGGTAGGTTGTTCCAGATTTTTGTTATGGATGATTTATATAGGAGATCGACAATGTTCACTTTAGGTGTATATGTTTCTAGGAGAAGTTTCTCTGAGCTGCGGAGGGGACGAAGGGGGGAAAAAGTAAGAAACTAGATTGGTGAGAGAGGGACAGACAGTGAGTTTGTTTAGTATGAGGTGGGTTAGATGTAGCTGGGATAGTTTTAGGTGATGGGGAAATTCAAGCCATTGTAGCTTGTAGAGGGATAAACAATGGTGGGTAGGGTTAGGAAGGTTGGGTGCAAATTTGGCAATTTTATTATAGGTATGTTCTAGTCTGGAGAGTAGATAGGATTGAAGGTTGGTGAGGACTGGTGAACCGTAGAGGAGGCTAGGAAGGAGGTAGGCTTGGGATAGGGAATGTCTAGAATCTGCAGAGAGGAATTTTGAGTTACGGTATAGCATGCCAAGTTTTTGGTTAGTTTTTTTTATTGCTTGGTGAATGTGTGAGTCAAATTTTAGTTGGTTATCAATAGTCATCCCTAGTAATTTAGTGTGCTCGTCAACATTGATTATGGTATTATTTAGAGAAGAGATGGAGAAGGTAGCATTGAGGTGGTCATTGTTTTTAGGGAGAAAGAGAAGTAGCTTTGTTTTTTGGGGTTTAAGATACGCTGGTTATCTTTTAGCCAATTTTCAACAAGATGGAAAGATTGTTGAGTGTGTGTCTGAAGAAGTGAGATTGAGTTTCAGGATGTGATGAGGGGTGACGTCGTCAACTTACTGCATGATGCTGAGGGGGTGGAGTGGTTGAGGTCATTGATAAAGATAATTGAGTATGTACACAAGGTATATCTTCTTCACAGGTTGAGTACAAAGATGTCCAGACCTGTTATGATAAGGTGGGAGATCTATGCTTTAAAAGAAAGGACTCTGGGGTCTATGTGGGTTCCAGATGAGATTGTAAAGTTAGGAAAGAATCAAATACATTGTGATCAGTACAATTCTACTGAAACAAAGTACGGAGAGCAGGTGTTTCTCCCTATTACCAGGATGTGCCAAATAGAGAAGCTGTGGTATAAACTGCTTTATACGTTCATAGGTTCATAAGTAGATACTAGGCTATCTGCCCTAGGGCATTTATAAGCCTAGCCAGAGTGTATTTGGCTTCCACCTCCCTATTAGATTAGCCTACTGTACCTCTGTAAAGTAGGTCACAGAAGGTACCCTTTTAAGATTAGTTTACTGTGCCTCTGTCTAGCAGGGACACAGGAGAGATCCCAGGGGTGAATTGGTGATTTCCCATCCACGCGTCCAAATTTCGCTTGAAGAGGGTCAGCGAGGGGCTATGTCTAACATGAATTGGGATTCTATTCCAGAGTGAGGGGAGCCTCTGGGAAATTACTCTGTCCCTCCAGCATGTCCTCTTTATTTTTGTGCTGAGGTTTAGGTCCCTGGGGCGTGTAGCTCTAAGGGACTTGGATTTTTTGAGGTGGAGCATGTCCATTAATTCTGGGTTTGACATGGCTTTGTACATCAGGCATAGATCGCCTCTGAGTAGGCGGTAAGCAACTGAGTAGAGCTGGAGTTTGTTTAGGCGAGCTGCATAGGACATCTGTTTGTAGCCCATGATCCTCTTGGTGAGGTACTTTTGGGGTCTCTCCAGTTGCTGCAGGTGTCGGGTAAGGTACATCCCAAAAGGGGCATTGTATTCAATTATGGGCTTGATGAGTGATGAGTAGAGGGGCACAATGACCTCTCTTGATCTAGATGCGAACCCTTTTTGCATGTTTTATTATTTATTTATTTTTTGCCTGGAGGAGTTGGCACTTTTATTCCACCAGAGGCAGCTCTTTCTAGATTGAAGAGTGGAGTGGGAATTCTGCATTGTCTGCTTGCTCTGTGCAGAGCATTCACCTGTGGTAGTGGAAGACTGTTAGATTTTATGAATATAAATCTGAAATTAATTATGTTGTAAATATGCTGAAAGAAAAGGCTTGCTTAAATGCAGAAACAAAGCTTAAGTAATATGTGATCAGCAGTCATACTAAATGACCATGGCTTGGAAAAGGAATCTGCTGAATGGACATTTTTCCCTTAAAGAACAATGGCATGTTATTCTGCATGGAAAAACAGGATAACAGATGTTTTTTATACAAAGATCCAAATAAAATACAGGATGTTCACACTGTCAGAAAAGCTGATCTCTGACAATGTGTTTTCTCAAAAATATGTTTTTCTTCATAAAACAGGATATGCTTATCAGCATTGACATAAGAACACATGTTTCTATACACAGATTCAAATAGAATACAGGACAATGTGTTTCCTCAAAATATGTTTTTCTACATGGACATCAGGACACTGTTACAGGATATTCACACTGTCAGAAAAGCTGGTCTCTTACAAGACATTGTTAAACAAGGAAGTTTAGTATTGTTTCTACAGGATAAGCAATTCTCCAAAATATGTTTAAAAAGAGTATATAAAGAGCTGTATAAATCCAGTTGTTTGGGGATATGGTAGGAACACATTTGGTGTTCTGAGGTAAATGTTATATCTCTCACATCATCTGTACTATATGAGAAGTAAAGTTGGAACAGTACTTTTAAGCTGCAACGTTTGTCCAGTTTTATTTATTATAAAAGTTATTGGTTACTGCTCTTAAAGACAAGTGCTGCAAAGTATATTCTCTCATCAGTGTATATTCTGCAAGTTTCTGTATGCAACAGACTGTGAATGCAAATATAATCAGACTTTGAATTTTAGCAAGAATCCAGCCAGCAAGACTGAGTGTCATAAGAACACTGCAAATCCAACACACCAAGCAAGTAAGCAAGTAAGAGACATGTAATATAATATAATATTTTTTCAATGGCGAGGCAGCTGAGTGACTAGCACCATATAATTTTTCAATGGCAAGCTAGTCTGCATTTGAACCTACAATCTGCATTCAAACACAGGAGGAGTGATGGTAAGCCCTGCAGAGGGTCACTTCAGTTAAATTGCAGTAACTAACATTTGTACGTATGTGTCAATTCTAAACAGAAGTATTCCAGTTTATGCAGCTTGCAGTAGTAAAGTTTTTTAGACGTCTACAATCCGGAGTGAGACTAGTTCAAGAAATTCGCAGTGCCATAAATTCTTCAAGAAAAGGGGGATATCCACTAGCCCATCAGTCCACTGCCTGTTGTGCTTTCCCAGCTTCTCAAGTGACTTTGAAAAATTTCCAGCCATCTGCAATAGCAGCCTGATCACCTGTTTTCTTGCTAACTGGTAAGACTTTTTTCTGTGTCACATATTTAAGTGTGGACGATGTTAAAACAGTTTGTATATTCTTAAGAGAGTTTTTATATTCTTAAGACAGTTTGTATATTCATACATAGTTTCTGTATTCCTAGACAGGTTGTATATTACTAGACAGTATGGATATTATTTATAATTCATGCAGGAGTAAACCAAACTTTAGTAAATTGCTATGTTGGTATACACAGCACATTAGTAAATGTAAAACCTTATTAGGGCAGGTTGATAGTAAGGCATTAT